>NC_090377.1:62400773-62515773 GCF_036365525.1 Heterodontus francisci | reverse complement strand
CAAGTCTGTTCCACCATTTAATTAGATCATGGACGATCTGTATCTTAACTCTATCAATTCCCCCACCCAACCACCACCCCGCCCCCCCCCCCCACCCCCCCCCCCCCCCCGGCCTTGGTTCTGTAAGCCTTTCCATAACAGAAATCTATCAATATCAGTTTTGAAATTTTCAATTGACCTAGCTTTTTGGGGAGTAAGTTCCAGATTTTCACTACCCTTTGTGTGGAAAAAGTGCTTCCTGACATCACCCCTGAAAGGCCTAACTCTATTTTAAGACTATGCCCCCTTTTTCTGGGCCCTCCCCCAATCCACTACCCCTTCCCACAACCCACCACTGGAGGAAATAATTTCTATCTACCCTATCAAATCCTTTAATCATCTTCAATACCTCAATTAGACCACCTCTTAATCTTCTATACTCAAGGGAATACAAGGCTAGTCTATGCAACCTGTCCTCATAATTTAACCCTTTTAGCCTCTGTTGAATCTGCACTACATTATGTTGATACTGGTGGTATTTATACTGGCATCTTTATGAAGTTGCAATAATGTTTTGCTGTACCAATATTGTCCATGCACCAGCAACTTTGCTTTTGGCAAGAGTGCACCTGATATCTTGGCACTGCACTAATGTCCAGAGTAAAGTCTGCCCAATATAGCGACACTGCTAATACAAAGACCAATGTATCGAAGGAAAACTATTAGTTTGAACGAATGACAAATTCTAATTGGACTACTGAGTTTTTATTTTTCATATATAATCAAAGCCTTTGAAAGGCCAAGATGGATTTTATGATCTTAACTGAAACCACTATAGACTAGTGAAAAGAATGAGGCCTCCTTAAGCAGCTGAAAGGCTTGAAGTCATGAAGGAAATGCAACTTCTGTCATAGTTCCAAAGCAATCACAAGACTTTATAATACCTTTCAAAATTACAATTATTTATTTTGCTAACACTGTTTGCCTTGGCAACAATTTATATTTCATGTAAATTTTGTCCAGAAATCTATTAAGAGGACTTGAAAGTGCAAAGGAGCATGTTAATTATGGCTTACTCATTTCACTGTAACAAGTACTTTTACTAATCTGGTATTGTTTAAAAAAAGACATTCAGAACCTTTTTCATGAAACCATTCTAAACTACATTGGTAGTATGTTGGTTCGGCTAAGACTTGGCTGTTAGCTAAATTAAGCCATTGTGACTCAAAATCCTCCTTTAATAAGGTTCATGCTGTCTACAACTTCATCATTTTCTGCTGAATGATAATTACTTTATTCAATCATGTTCAAGGTTTTAGTGAAAGCTAGCATTGATTGATTAACTTCAATTACCATGCTTACATTTGCATAGATAAAAACTGCTTTTCAATTTGTGAGTGGCACAGCAGTGGAAACCCTGCACTGATATTTGCATTTCAATGTGAACAGTGAAGAATAAAGGTGGAAGAGAGGTCTGATCAGAGCTAAGCCCTTTCTGCTTCAGTGCCTCTGCATTTTCCGTAAACACTCTTGTTATGATGTTGGTTTGTACAAACCACTCGGAGGTAACTGACTGTGCCTCGGTTTACAGGATACAGACTCGCTTGACAGGTTTACTGTATGGATTAAGAGGGATCTTTATCCAGTCTTTTGTACATACTGAAAGTTACACAGCATGATATCAATAGTTAGCTGCAGTACCTTAACCCTTTAGATTCGCTGATCCTTAAGCATTAATAGAGAAATGGCCTGAATATTTCTGTACATGAGTCTGTGTATATTTCTGCTTCTAAAATGTATGCAGTTTAATATTAAAAATGCACCAGGTTTTTAACTGATTTTTTAGAAGTTAGAATATGAAAACTATTAATGATTATATGTTTACTTATTGGGATATGGGTAATTTAGATATATCTTAATAGATAATAATGAATACTTACAGTGCAACAAGTAAGGCTCAACATTTAAACCTATTTTCAAAGAAAGCCAGAAGAGTATTTTGAACCGTTTAGATTTTAAGAACTATTACATTGACTACATTATGTATTGAGTGTTTAATCTGCATTATATATTGTGTGTGCACAATTGTTAGGATATTTGTGAATAAAAGTAATTTCCTCTCCAAATAAATGTTTATCCAGTAATGGCAGCAGATGCAAAATAAGTTCCTATGCACAATATGTTTTCCATAAATGAGTTTTTAAAAAAAAAAACTGTTTTGGTGCCAGTGGGATATGTAGGAAGAAAAAAATACTTTGCATTTTTTGGAACAAATAAAACTGCTGTACTACTTCACATGTAAAAAGGTTTTATGAGTCTAATAAAAATTGCTTCTGCTGTTTACTGTTAAATAGAAGTGGGAAGAAATACCTTTTTAACTGTATAAGCCTACATTCTAGCCTACATCCAGCTTCTGTTAATGCTGCCTTTGTAATTGTTTGAACAGCAACAGTACTTAAGCATCTGACTAAAGTCCCACTGATAACTAAATAATACAGACAGCAGGCTTGAATTTTAGGATATCGTTTTGGTTTGGCTTGTGCTAAAATGACAGTCCTTGACAATAATATTTCATGTGATCTAAGAAATGTAAAATCACTGTCGAGGTAATAGTTATAAATTTGCTGACTGACTTCTTCGAGTATTTGGATGTTTGTTTACAAAATGCAATTAAAACACAAGAAGCATTGGCCTGATGATTTAATTGTAGCTGCACTTAGTGGATGTAGTTCAATACAACAAATACATTTGCACCTGAAAAAGTTACTGCTCTTTGTTCTCTACCTAATAATTGGAAATATGATGCCATGTGCCATTTAAATACAATATGGTGTATATAAGCAGGATTTTGGTTTTTGTCGTAAACAAACTAGTTTCTTTAGGATATATTTTTGTAAGTTTGATTTCAAATTCCTTCATTTACCATACTGTAATGATTAACAGTTATGGTTGTATTAAATTAAAATCAGATTTGTTTTTTCTTGGGAAAATCTGATAATTTTAACTGTTTTGCTTCCTTCTCTCTTTTCAGTAGCTTTTCATAGGTTAAAGTAAATAGAAGGTATTTCTTTCTCCCACAAACTGATCAAAAACAACTGAATTTCTTTTGTGAATAATGAAAACCCGAAAGCATCTGATAAGGAAAGGGTTAAATATTAGTAATTGCAATTTTTCTGGGGTTTTTTAAACTGTCTTTTTCATACATCTTGAGTGGGTGATAGACCAAAGTGAAGAGAGACTGGCTACAAATAGATTGTAGAATTTAGAGGCTTGAAGACGAAACTGTCTTTGCCATAGCTGAATTATTTATTCCTGTCAACATGATCACTGCTTACATCCCAAAATTAAATATATATTTAAAATATCTATATTTATTGTAAACATTTCAAATTAAATATTCTGTTCTGTACTTCTGTTTAAAATACTTAACAGTAGAGACACAAACATTTCTTTCAATTTTTAGGAAGCATACATATTTTAAAACTTGGCAAAGCAGATATTGCATTTCAAGTGCAGTGAACAGTGCCTGCTTGTTTCTGTTTCTCTTACAGATTTCTGGAAGGTATATTGCAATTATAAATATGTATTGTTAAATACATTGTTAATTTTTCTACCTTTATGTGATTAATACGATTTAAGGTATATCCACAGTCATTATTCTGATTCTGTTTGTGCACTGGACCCTCATTCCATGTCATAATTAAACCAGAATGAAATTGCCACAGTAGGTGTATGTTTTGTATCCCCTTCAAAAAAGAAGTGTTCTTAAATAACACACCACTGAGCGTCACAAGATGTGGTTCAGTGTATATTGCCCACATACCAGTTTGCTGTGCCATCTTACTTTCAATAACAGACAGCTGTTACTGCACATATTCAGTGTTTTCTTAATGACTATGTATAAGTAAGCAGTAATTGTTCTGGAACCAGCATGTTTGCCTCATCTTGTTTCATTAATTACAGTTATGATAATGACTTTAATCCCATTCTCACAACAGTGTGAACAACTTTTTCTTTATAATCGAAAATGTCTTTGCTGCGAGTTAGACCACTCATTTGCAATTACTGTGTGTGGAGCAATGGTTAACTGATTTATTGCAAATTCAAGAAAGAAGACATGACAGATTTGTCTAGCAATACCAGGACTGTACAATACTGGACAAAATTCATGAAACTGGCAATAATTGACAGAAGAGTGAGAGAAAAAAAAAGTTGCTTTTGTATGCTGCTGTTGGCTAACACGTCTGCTTAGGAGGATTTTAACCTTTTCAACCAAGAGTTGGATAAGCTTGTGGGAACTGTCTATCTGCTTAGAAGCCACATGACAGTTAGTTTACAACAGCTTGTCACTTTGACCTCAGCAGCTATTTCTTATCGTATGTATCAGGATTCCTGTCAAAGGACAACACAATTAAATTTTTAAGCATCTGCAGTTCAAAAACAGTGTAAATTCCCTAAGCTGTTTAGTGTCAGTCCACTGTGACATCCAAAAATATGTTTTGGATTCAGAATGTGTATAAATCAAATATGAAATTAATAAGACTTTATATTGTGGAATCAATGTGTTTTGCTTTGAATTGTTCCAATGAAATCTAATTGCATGCATTATTTATGTAAAGTAACCTTATAACAACAAGGTCTCCAGGGCTTGTCACCTATGCTCAGGGTGTTAGAGAAACGTATTCTAAAATGTTGGTGTCAAATTCAAAATACCCAAATATTTTCAATTGGTGTTTTAGAAATCTTCTTCCAAGGTACAAAAAGTATAAGGTAACCTTTAAACAGAAATAAACCTATATAGCATAGCATATAAGTGTACTATAATTCTTATCTACTGTTTTGAGGACTGCATTTTTAAAAGATTGACAGCTATGTCTTGTGTTTAGAAGTTTTTTGAAGGTATTAGAACCTTTTAAACACACTTATGATCAGTACAAGTTCCATTCTCCAACTGCTCCCACTAATAGCAGAATAGGATACCTGCTTACATTAGATTAGTAGGCTAAGTGTGATGCCATGAAATCACATGAGGGCTACAGCCAGTTCACGTTACAATATTATAACTATTACTTGCTGAAAACCAGTTCCATGTTTCTTGATCAATTTAACAATGGAGTTTTTATTTTTAGGGGGAAACAGTCATGAGGTTCCAAAGCACTTAAGATTGTGGAAATAGATTTTGCAAATATATAGAATATACTGAGTCTATCAAAAGATTTTTGTGTCAGATCAAATTCAAATCTTTGGAAGCCCTCAAGAAAAAGGTTTTAGTTCCAACATTTATGCACTGCTTCAATGGAAAGAGCAAAGAATAAATCTGTGGCCGAGAAAAGATTCCCTTTAAATGAAATGATACCCATTAACAGGTGTCTGTTTCAGAGTAAAAAAATATATTTTTTATATCTTTTGCTGCTTTAGACATGTTTATATGTGTGGTGTGTTTATTATTGGATTTATTTGGAGCTGTTGCGTCTATCTAGAAGTAATTTCTGTAACCCAGAATCACGTGACATTAATGTAGCAGAAAATGTTGAAAGGATATTGTTACTCTAGTAACAAAATGTTCCCTAAAAGTAAGTGGATTGTTTGCATGATTACTAGATTTCAATATACTGCAGTTTTTTTTCAATGATTTCTAACAGTAAGATTATGGTTCATCCTAAGGCACAAAAACAAAGGTGTGTCCAGCTCACACAAGAGGATATACAATACACTCAAATCTGCTCCAGTCTCGGTTAATGGGCTACTTGGCATTTCTGAGGCGCTTTTAGCTTCCCAATCCAGGTCTTGGACAGAGAATTACTCCGGCATTATGTGAACTGACTAACCCCTTGTGTCTTCCACAATAGTAAAGATATTATGACAGAATAACTCAATAGAAAACTATATTTTTGTTATAAATAAGTAGTATTTGCTGAGCATAACCTTCCAATGGACTTAATTGCTTGTTAACACGTCATTGCAACTTGGGTACGGGGGCAGGGGAGACTTTGCCAGCCATATTTGACAGCATTTCAATACTCGAATGTTTTGTACTTTGTAATCTTTGTTACAGTTAATTATTTTGCAAATTATGATTCAAACAAGATGGTTCAAAATAATAATTGTTAAACATATGACACACTGAAGAAACCGAAATTAAGTAAAATCATTCGATCTCAAACAATGTTTAATGGCACAAATATGGCTGCTAGAAATGAATAAAGTTCGATTTTAACTCGGGACAGAATTTTCAATCATAGAGGAGGTGGGAGAGGGTGCAGAATCAGATCCCAGCTCTCCGCTGTGGTCCCGTCTCCTAACAATTTTTGAAGAAGCATCAAGACTGGTATACCGGTAAGCAACACAAACGTGGCCTTTCAGCACTTAAGCATGTAAACTCCAGCCAGTCCCCGAGTAGGAGCTGGCTTCGCAGCGGGGAGCCAGTCACAGAGGCGAGCCCATTTAACATTATTTAAAGGGGAATGGCTCCGAGAGCTGCTCAGTCAGTGGCATACAAGGGCCATGGACTGTGCTAAGGTCACATTGAGGTAGATCTGTAGGCTCTGGGGATGGCAAGTCACCCTAGAGGTGCATGGCAGGGAGGTCCAGGCAGCTTTGACCTTGCTTCTGGAGGCAAGGGAAGCCAGTCATGGAGATGGGGCTGAGCTGCTCGGATTTGGGGACGAGGGGCTGAGTTACTTAAATTTGGGGACTAACAGTGATGAGGAGCAGCCGCTCACACAGCTAGAGCAGGCCATTGCTCCTGAGGCATGCAGAGGTGTTGAACGAGGGGTAGGGAGGGAACAAAGGCAATACCTTCCACATTGGGTATACTGACAACAAAGTAATTTCCTAACAGAGTATCAGTGTTGCGGAGGGATGCACCTGTCCATTCAGACAGTAACAGTGTTGTGTGCACTGGTGGATAGCCACCTCCATCCTTGCCGGTTGCGTTGGCACACAGTGCCAGTAACTTACAAATCAGTCATGGCACTGAACTTCTTTGCCACTGGGTCCTTCCAAGGGTCAGCAGCTAGCCACACTGGCACCTTGCAGTCAGCTGCCCATCACAGTATTACATGATGCAGATGCCCTGTTTGAGAGGATTACATTGAGTTCCCCATCGATGGGGCCACACAGGCACAGAGTGCAGTGGGATTTGCTTCCATTGCTGGGTTCTCTCAGGTGCAGGAAGTTGTCGACTGCATCCACGTGGCTGCCAAGGCACCAACAGAACAGCTAGGGGCATTCATGAACAGGAAGGGATTCCACTCCCTCTAGGTTCAACTGGTGCATGACCACCAAAAGTGTTTTCTCCAGGTCTGCACAGTATCCAGGCAGCTGCCATGACACCTTCATCCTTAGACAATCAAAGGTGTTCATGCCACGGGAGAGACAACATGAATAGCTGTTAGGGGATAAGAGCTGTCCATTGACGAGATGGCTGCTAACTATATATAACTCTTTGACAGAAGCACAAGGGTGCTACAACCACTGCCGTCTCAGCACAAGGGCCACCATTGAGCAGGCCATCGGACTCAACGGTGCCTTAACCGGTGGGGGGGTGGGGGGCACGCCGTCCAGTATACTGCCTCAAAGGTGTCTCAGATTGTAGTGGTCTGCAGCACCCTTCACAACATGGCCCTCCCGAGAGGTGTTGTCCTTAATGAAGGAAAGGTGGAGGAGGAGGAAGTAGTGGAGCAGGGTGACCCAGCTTTGCAAGGACATTCAGAGATCTGGTTAAGGCCACAAGGCATCGATCAGGATGGAAGGGATATTCAGGCCACTCTGATTCAGGCACGTTTCCCCTGAAGGTCCATCATCCTGGAAGACATGTGGCTCAGGATCTCACCTTTCTATGGGGTGGGGGGGGGTGTGAGTCCATGCAATCGAATCATAGAGGTTCCACTGGTCCTCACATTGCCTGGAAGACAAATCTCCAATTGCCACACTTTATCAACTATTACACTCATTTGCAACTCTCCTCCACCTCTTAATTCGTGTGCCTTTAAGCCATCGATCATTAGAATCACATGTCTGGGTGCAATCGTGATCATCTTCATTACAATACATTGATTTAACAGATTAAAAGCATAACAGAGGTCACCCAGGTGAACCAACGGTGAGACTACCAAAATGGCAGTCTCCAATCTCGGTCGCTCCTACGAGGTGTTCCGCTTGTGGCTGAGGCTGAGAGGTGGAGGCAGGGTGCAAACGTGTGTGTGGATCAGGCTGAGTTGCCTGTGGTGGTTGACATTGGTGCCACCGTGTCAGTGTGAGCACTGCAACAAGCCGCCCCACCTGCAACAATGCAGGGGCAGCCTCTGCCACAGGGCCTTTGTGCATTGTTGGTGCCTGAGTCAGAGGGGCCAAGGGAGTGTCAGATGAAGAAGGTGCCCCATGAAAGGTGGCCCCCTCACACTAATCACTACCTTCCCCAGCCTTTTCCTGGTCTGCTTGAATGTCAGAGTGGACCACCAGCTGACTGACACTGCCTGCAAGACAGCCTCAAGGGAGGCATCGCTAAAGCTGGGGGACACGCCCTGCCCTTCTGCTGGACCACTGTTCCTCTCCTGCCATCTTCCGCTTAACCGGCAACCACAATAACTTGTGCCCACCTTGCTGCTGTCCTGTCTACCTACTCTCTGCCCCTAATTGGGTGTCCAGCATGCCAGCTGGCCACTAATTGTCCGGCTTGTTTAAAATCATGTTGCGTGTTAGTGCCAATATGCATGGGGTGGGGACCCGGAAATGCATCTGACATCCATGTCCTGACCCAGGAACAAAACCTCTACCCAAACAGTGGACATACTTTCTTACTATCTGCCGCCATAGTCCCTTGTGGACAGCCGAAGTGCTTGCCTTAATAGGATTATCTCCAATCTTTCAATATCTAAATCTGTGACACCAGATCATTTTCACTGAACAGAAGATCATTCATTGAGTCCCAGATTTTTGCTCCCTCACACTGAAATAAAGCAGGTGAAACGTCACTAAATGTGCTCCGAACCCAAACAGCAATCCAAGCACACCAAGGAGAAAAAGGATGGATGGGAAATCAAAACTTCCTCTGTTGGCGACAAAAGTATCATTTCATAATGAGGCAACTGTGAAAATTATTTATAATGTATTTTGCAAATAATTTAGTTTATAATCACGAGAGAGAATTTATTTTATCATATAAATTCAGCTTCTGAGTCTCTTTAGAATGGATTTGAACTTTTGGGCAGCTAGCCAGTGGTGTCAGGTGGGAACCTCATGAATTCATGTGAAGCAGGGGGCACTGCAATGTACAGATGACCCAAATAGAACTCTTAACAGATGCTCTGCTCTGTAAAAACTGGCAGAACAGCAGAAGAGGCCCCAAAAACTAACTGTTGAAGTTGTTTTTGTGGGGCTGGATGGAGCAGGACTGCTTCTTTTAGCTACACAAGAATAATGTGGGTCACCGTCACCCCAGTATCTACCTCCGCACCCCCACCCCACGATCGCAACCCTCCAAAAGACCTGCCTTTCTCCCAGCTGGGCCAGCCTTTGGATCATCTGATTCTGTGCTGGGCCAGAGTCACATTGGGGCACCTGTTCAAGGTATGTATTGTCATGTATGACATTGAGGCTTGGTCTCTTAATGGGCTGGGTGTCTTGTGCAGAGGATAAGACAACCAGTCCACCCACTCCACTGGCTAGCTGCCCAAAAGTTCAAACTCACTCTAAAGAGTCTCAGGAGCTGAATTTATATGATAAAAAAAATTCCCTCTCCTGATTATAAACTAAATTATTTGCAAATTACATTTTAAAATAATTTTCACAGTTGCCTTGTTATGAAATGATATTTTTGTCGCCAACAGAGGAAGTTTTGATTTCCCATCCATCCTTTTTCTCCTTGGTGTGCTTGGATTGCTGTTTGGGTTCGGAGCGCATTTAGTGACGCTTCCCCTGCTTTATTTCAGTGTGAGGGAGCAAAAATCTGGGACTCAATGAATGATCTTCTGTTGAGTGAAAATGATCTGGTGTCACAGATTTAGATATTAAAAGATTGGAGATAATCCTATTAACCCAGGTTTTACCTCCCTGGAGTCTTTTACATATTATAGCATAAAATCAAGCAGGTGGTGTTTAGTTTTACAATTTTTCTGTAGCTTATCCTTTAAAAATAAATCATAAAGACCTGCACTGGTTTTCTTCACACCTCATTTATCTTCTCTTATTTAAAGGTTTGATTTTGAACTGCACTCTCTTGTTAACCAAGGTAAGTGCTTACTTTGTCCAAGAAGGGTTTTATTGGATCTGCAATTGCATTTCTACAGAACAGCCTGATCAACTTTACAGGGACCAGCTTAAGTAGGTGCCAAATCTTTTTTTAAAATTACATTGGTGGCAACATTTTAATAGACACTCCTGAAATAAATATTAGAATTGATTAGTCAAGTCAGCATTAATCTCATTTCTATTTACATTAAGGGGAACTAAATCCAATTGAATATTTTGTTACAGTAAACAGAAACTGACGACTGGTTCAATTTATATCACATTGCCCTGAAATATAAAAATGAAATGAAAATGATGTGCAGACAGCAGAAAATCAGCTGTGAGCTGCTATTTACTACCTTCCAGATATTATAAAGTTTATTTTCCATATTATGTTCCAAGATGCTGGTGACCTTTAGTGGTCATCATATTGAAATTTAACGTGCAGATTTTCAACTAACGAAGACCAAAAAATCATGGCTTTGCAGCTACTTGCAATTGCTGAATTTAATTTGACAGTCTTTACAAAACACTTTTTTTTTGAGGATGAGGCATTGAAGGACTGGGTGCTACAATCGTTCTGTCTGTCTGTGTCTGTGTGGTTAGAATTGGGCAATGTGTTAGACTGTCAGAATTATAAGGTTGGTTTAAATTAAAGGTTGCTCCAATGTCAGGGGCTGATGAAATAAATAGAAAATGGCTCTTTAAATTAAACAAATGTCTTGCAACTGTATTATCATCAGAGCTGAAGTAAGTAAACTTTACATGTGGCCAGTGCATACATAGGGCTGGATTTCGTTGTGTCAGCGGGGCTCCCGGCGTCAGGCCGAAAAGATGTGATTCAATGGCACTCAGGCACTTATGTGCCCAACGCCATGGTCCCCGTCCCTTTAAGGATAGGGATCCCGTCTGCAAGAGCTGCCAGCCAATCAGAGTGCTGGCAACTCAGTAGTATCAGTAGTACCACTGGGAACGTTGTCCACTGCCAGTACTACAGAAGGCCTGGAAACAGGGCCAGTGCTGGAGCCCTGGAGATGAGGTACGTGAGACAGGGTCGTTGGGACCAGTCTGGCAGGCCCTGGTAATTGGGGAGACGGAGAGAGGGTGGGCAATGAGGTGTGACCTTTGCTGCTGGGGGCCCTCTGTGGGCCACAGATTGCCCACGGAGGGGATCCCCGCCCCCCAACCCCCAACAAGCCTGCAGGGAGACTGCCTCACTTCACTGGGTGACCTCCCTGCGTGGTGGAGCCCTCCACCCGCTGCTGGTTTAATTCTAGAGGCAGCGGGAAGAAACCCTTAAGTTGCTAATAATTGGCCACTTAAGGGCCTCAATTGGCCTCTGGGCGGGAAGTCCATCTTCGGTCTTTCCCGCCCCTGACCTAATTGTGGAGCGACAGGAAGGGGATGGGCCCTCCACCTCCTGATGCAATTCTATGGGACCCCGGGTCCAAGACCGCTTCCAGGGGGCTCAGTAAATTCCACCCATAATATGGATGAGACATGGAGGATGAGCAGTATAAAATCCTGTTACTTAGGGAAGGGCTACAGTAATAAAATATTGCTTACTGTCAGCACTCAGCTCAGTGCTGAAGTCAAAAAGTACTTGACTTGATGTTCAGCATTTCATGTCAACCCATGTGAAAATGAGCTGGTAACTATGGAACTGTGTTTAATTATCTTTTATAAAAGAAAATAATTTTGGAAGGAAGATGCTAAGTAAAGGCTCACAATCTGGTTTTGTGAGCCTACCCTGGATTATTCTTTTGATAGTTAAATTCATTAAATACAAAACATCCATTTTGAAATTTGCCTTTATATTGCACATTAAACTTTAACAATGAATTAGTGCAGGATTTGGAAATTGGAAGAACATCTGTGTATTACATGCAAGTTGTCTTGAACTGGAGGGGCTTTCTCTTCATTTAATCTGAGAGGCAGAAAGATAGACTTTATTCCAACTATCCTTCAGGTCAACATTGAACTCTGGTCCAAAGAGCAAATGGCAGAGTTCTCTTTTCCTTTATCTCTCTCTTCCTCTCTCTTTGTCCCACAAACCTCTTATGAAAATCCTCGATCACATTTTTGTTAAAACAGAGTATAAAGTTTTGCATTGTGGAGCTGGAATTGATTTGGACACCAGGGGCTGGATTTTCAAATCGGAGATGGAAACCCGACAGCGAGATAATTTCCGGGTCCCGACCCCGTGCTGTCACTGCATCACTCATGTGATGCTACCTTTTAAATGTAAATGACCTAATTAGGCTGAAGGCGAGTTCAGTGCCCCATTAATGGCGCCAAGCATCATAAGGAGACGGGCGCTGCCTGCAGAATGCAAGTGGCAAAGGCAGACAGTAGCCATGATGGGGTCTGCCACTGTCTTGCAGAAGAGAACAGACTGCACATCGAAGGGTCAGCAGTCTCAACAAGCGCAAAAGTGGCCAAACGGCCAAATGGAAGATAAAGCGCATGATCCAGCACTAGATCCCCCAGTTCCCTCAATTTTTCATCATACTGGGCCGTTAGTTGAAGACGAGCGGGTTCACTGTTCCCC
Organism: Heterodontus francisci; assembly: GCF_036365525.1. Taxonomy (NCBI): domain Eukaryota; kingdom Metazoa; phylum Chordata; class Chondrichthyes; order Heterodontiformes; family Heterodontidae; genus Heterodontus; species Heterodontus francisci. Next base: position 62,503,013 of record NC_090377.1, on the reverse strand, counting down.
CGACCCTCCTTTTGAAGATTGCCTCGCATTCCAGAGGCGGAGGGATCCAGTGCTGCCCTCTGGAAACATAACTCATAAACCGCACCCGCACTCTTTCCCGACCCCACGGGCAATTGAAAATCCTGGCCCAGGTTTTCCTTTTGCTGTTCTTTAGCTAAACAGATCTGCACTTTTAAAGCTGTAGGGGGTTGGTGCAATATCGTACCTGTGGCTCCTTCTTAAAGGAGCCAGACATAACATGTATGTCGCGCCACACAAGTGCCAGGCAATGACCATCTCCAACAAGACAGAATCTAACCTTCTCCCCTTGACATTCAATGGCATTACCATCGCTGAATCCCCCACTATCAACATCCTAGGGGCTACCATTGACCAGAAACTGAACTGGAGTAGCCACATAAGTACCGTGGCTGCAAGAGCTGGTCAGAGGCTAGGAATCCTGTGGCAAGTAACTCAGCTCCTGACTCCCCAAAGCCTGTCCACCATCTACAAGGCACAAGTCAGGAGTGTGATGGAATACTCTCCACTTGCCTGGATGGGTGCAGCTCCAACAACACTCAAGAATCTCAACACCATCCAGCACAAAGTAGCCCGCTTGATTAGCACCCCATCCACAAACATTCACTCCCTGCACCACCGATGCACAGTGGCAGCAGTGTGTACCATCTACAAGATGCACTGCAGCAACGCACCAAGGCTCCTTAGACAGCCCCTTCCAAACCCGCAACCTCTACCGACTAGAAGGACAAGGGCAGCAAATGCATGGGAACACCACCACCTGCAAGTTCCCGTCCAAGTCACACACCATCCTGACTTGGAACTATATCGCCGTTCCTTCATTGTTGCTGGGTCAAAATCCTGGAACTCCCTTCCTAACAGCACCGTGGGTGTACCTACCTCCCATGGACTGCAGCTTCAAGAAGGCAGCTCACCATCACCTTCTCAAGGGCAATTAGGGATGGACAATAAATGCTGGCCTGGCCAGCGATGCCCAGATCCCATGAATGGATATAAAAAAAAATTGTAATTTGATATTAGCAAGATTTCTTTTAAACCAGTTCAGTAACCAACATAAGTTTTAACATCGAGTAAGTGGAACCACACTAGTATTTTTAGGAAAACACTAGATGGCTTGATATTCTCTAACAAGTATGAGTCACTTATTTGTATTTTTCTTTAAACAAATATTTTAGTGTCCGTTATTATACTCAGACAAATACTAAATTTCAGGCATTTTGAATGAGTCTTGTATACAGTTTTATTTAGATTAATTTAGGAATCTTATTCATGTATCCAACTGATAACTAATGACACCCACTGGGTTCATTAGTGGTGGGTAATAGGGAGACGGTGTAGTGGTAATGTTGCTGAACAAGTAATCTAGAAGCCCAGGCCATGTCCTTGGGGACATATGTTCAAATCCCACCATGGCAGCTGGTGGAGTGTTAATTAATTAATATCTGGAATTGAAAGCTATTCTCAATAATGGTTCCATAAAACTATTATTGATTGTCATAAAAACCCATCTGGTTCACTTTAGGGAAGGAAATCTTCTGTCCTTACCTGGTTTGGCCGACATGTGACTCCAGACCCACGTCAATGTGGTTGACTCTTAACTGCTCTCTGAAATGACTTAACAAGCCATTCAGTTGTGATGGGCAACAAATGCTGGCCCAGCCAGTGATGCCCACATTCCATGAAAAGAATAAAAAACATTGCTTTGATTTGCACATTATTCTATCATGACAATAAAGTGGCAATGGAAAATGTTTATTTATATTAGTTTTAGATGGTCCAGAGATGTTTATTCTGGAAGGGTTTGTTCTTCCTAAATTTCTTCTCAGGTCCAGTAAAATGACATGGAAAAATTCGTGTCAAGCAAAGAAGAATTTTCATTTATGAAGCACCTTCCTCAACCTCAGGACATTCCAATGCATTTTACAGCCAATAAAGTACTTTTTGAAGTATAGTCATTGTTGTAATGTAGGAAACATGGCAGCAAATTTACACACAGCGAGGTCCCACAAACAGCAATGAGGTAATGACCAGATAATCTATTTTATTAATGCTAGTTGAGAGATAAATATTGGCTAGGACACTGGGGGTAACTCTCTGCTCCCCACCAAATAGTGTCATGGGATCTGGAAGACAGCACCTCCGATAATACAGTATTCCCTCAGTACTGCACTGAGGTATCAGTCTAGATTACGTGCTCAAGACTTTGAAATGGGACTTGAACCCCACAATCTTCTGATTCAAGAGGCAAGAGTGCTAGCACAGGTCAAATGCTGACAGCCTGTAAACAGAAAATGAAAGTTTGGAGACAAATAAGATCAATGTTGCAGAGAGAAGTGGAAAAGGGAAAGCAAAGTGAGTTAGATATACTTAATCATAATCTAGATGAAAATATAATCGAGAAATTAGTTTCACCTTTTTTCTTGTGATTTATTGTATATGTATATGCAATCCTCAGTACCTTACTCTACGGCAGCGAGGCCTGGACAACGTATGTCAGCCAAGAGTGACGTCTCAATTCATTCCATCTTCGCTGCCTTCGGAGAATCCTTGGCATCATGTGGCAGGACCGCATCTCCAACACAGTAGTCCTTGAGGCGGCCAACATCCCCAGCTTATACACACTACTGAGTCAGCGGCGCTTGAGATGGCTTGGCCATGTGAGCCGCATGGAAGATGGCAGGATCCCCAAGGACACATTGTACAGCGAGCTCGCCACTGGTATCAGACCTACCGGCCGTCCATGTCTCCGCTTTAAAGACGTCTGCAAACGCGACATGAAGTCCTGTAACATTGATCACAAGTCGTGGGAGTCAGTTGCCAGCGATCGCTAGAGCTGGCGGGCAGCCATAAAGGCGGGGCTAAAGTGTGGCAAGTCGAAGAGACTGAGCAGTTGGCAGGAAAAAAAGACAGAAGCGCAAGGGGAGAGCCAATTGTGTAACAGCCCCGACAACCAATTTTTTCTGCAGCACCTGTGGAAGAGTCTGTCACTCTAGTATTGGCCTTTATAGTCACTCCAGGCGCTGCTCCACAAACCACTGACCACCTCCAGGTGCTTACCCATTGTCTCCCGAGACAAGGAGGCCAAAGAAGAAGAAGAAGAAGATATGCAATGAAATCTACAAACAAAAGGAAGAAGATTTATCAGTAGCTGGGAGCAAAACCTGACTTCAATGGAGAGTTAAATCAGGTGGGGTATAAACATGTGGTTGACTCAAATAAAAGTAAAATACTGTGGATGCTGGAAGGGTCACTGACCTGAAACGTTAACTCTGCTTCTCTCTTCACAGATGCTGCCAGACCTGCTGAGTATTTCCAGCATTTCTTGTTTTTATTTTACATTATATTATATATGTGGTTGACTCAATCGAGTCAGTTATCCACTGGGTGGGTTAGGTTAAAATTCTCCCTAGAGTAACAAGAATTTTTATTTCGGCATTTTCATTTTATTTTTCATTTGACTGTTTTACCAAATGGTCTAAAATACAAAGTGATTGTATTTGTCCAAGTGTTCCCTTCCTAACACCCCCAAAAGGACATTGTCTTCAAGAAATAGTTATTCTATTGTTATTTTGGGAAGGAAAAGAACCAAATGTAACACCTCTGTTCAGGAAAGGAGGGAGACAGAAGGCAGGAAACTATAGGCCAGTTAGCCTAACAGCTGTCATGGGGAAAATGCTAGAATCCATTATAAGAGATAGTTGCAGGACATCTAGAAAATCACGATACAAACAGACACAGCCAACATGGTTTTGTGAAAGTGAAATCGTGTTTGACAAATTTATTAGATTTAAAGATTTATCAAGCAGGGTGGATAAAGGGGAGCCAGTAGATGTAGTGTATTTGGATTTCTAAAAGGCATTCGATAAGATGTCATATAAAAGGATACTATAGAAGGTAAGAGCTCATGGTGTTGGGGGTGATATATAACATGGATGGAGGACTGGCTAACAGAAAACAGAGAGTCAGGATAAATGGGTCATTTTCAGGATGGCAAACAGTAATTAGTGGAGTACAACAGGGATCAGTGCTGGGACCTCAACAATTTACGATCGATATTAATGACTTGAATGAAGGGACTGACTGTATTGTAGTCAAATTTACAAACGATATGAAGATAGGTAAGAAAGCAAGTTGTGAGGAGGATAAAAAAGTGTCTGTAAAGGGATATAGATAGGTTAAGTGAGTGGGCAAAAAATTGGCTGATGGAATATAATGTGGGAAAATGTGAGGTTGTCAACTTTGATAGGAAGTATAGAAAAGCAGAATATTATTTAAATGGAGAGGTATTGCAGAATGCTGCAGTACAGAGAGACCTGGGTGGCCTTGTACATGAATCACAAAAAGTCAGTATGCAGATACAAGAAGAAATTAGGAAGGCAAATGGAATGTTGGCCTTTATTGCAAGGGGGGTGGAGTATAGAAGTTGGGAAGTCTTGCTACAACTGCACAAGGCATTGGCGAGTCCACACCTAGAGTACTGTGTACAGTTTTGGTCTCCTTATTTAAGGAGGGGCATACTTGCATTGGAAGCAGTTCAGAGAAGGTTCACTAGGCTGATTCCTGGGAAGAGGGGTTTTTCTTATGAGGAAAGGTTGAGCAGGTTGGATGTATATTCATTGGAGTTTGGAAGAATGAGAGGTGATCTTATTAAAATATACAAGATTCTGAGGGGCCTTGACAGGGTAGTTGCAGAGAGGATGTTTTCCCCCGTGGGGGGAATCTAGAACTAGGGGGCACAGTTTCAAATTAAGGGGTCGCCCATTTAAGATGGAGATGAGGATGAATTTCTTCTCTCTTGTTAGTGTTTGGAGTTCTCTTCTCCAGTAAGCAGTGGAGGCTGAGTCATTAAATATATTCAAGGCTGAGTTAGACAGATATTTCATTGACAAGGGAGTCAAGGGTTATGGGGGACAGGCAGAAAAGTTGAGTTAAAGCCACAATCAGATCAGTCATGATCTTATTAAATGGCGGAGCAGGCTCGAGCGGTCGAATGGCCTACTTCCTATTCCTATTACTTATGTTCTTATGTATCATGTTTGTCACAAGTTTTATATCGCTTGCAAGTGGCATGATGTTGTGCATCAACATCATTTATATCATCATGTTGTTTGTAAACAATGATTTGCCAAGCACATTTTCATGCGAGTGTGCCTTTAAAAAAATAATTTGTTGCTCACACTTTTAATTAATGTTCACTCGTTCAGTTCAGCTCCTACTCCCTGCACACAAACTGGAAATCACAAGGCAGTTGTAATTCCATCTTGCTTGATTGCTGTTTACAGCCTCCTCTGTCTTTCCTAAAATGAAACAATCTCATGTTGCTGGTGAAAATGGTGGGCCTGTGAACATTGCTTAGTGATTTATTGGAAAATTGCCTAGAAACAGAAAGAAATATGTCATTTTGTCTCCCGCTTCCTCAATGCATTACTTTTTAGTGATCTAATCACTATAAAATATAATTTTATGGGTTAGGATGGAGTGCTCATTAAATACCCAAATAATGGAAAAGAAACCTAAAGGTAATCTTAAAAGAACTGTGTGAATGAGTAAAATCAAACACACCAGTTCCCATTTTTCAATTCATAGGTGTTTAAATATTTCTTAAAATAAAGCAATTTAGAAATTGATTAAAATGTAAAAGAAGTGGCTATCTTATTTTTAAGTGATGATTTTAGAACACGAGTCCTTTGAAACTGTGAACACTTTTGTGCAGAGGAGACAAAAATCAACCAAGAGTTTCAGGTGACATAAACTGAGAGAGCAAAGCTCAAGTGGTTTACTTTCATCATTTAAGTTTGAATATTGAGCTTAGATTCACAAAGAGCTGGGAATACTATTGATGGTGGAATTTTTTTGTGAAATATATTGTTTTATCTTTGCAGTTACTTATTCACCATAATGCCGTTAACAAGTTTGTGTGACGTAGGATTTTGAGAAATATAATTTTTGTACTGTACTGAGCTGTACTTGATGATTTACTGAAAAAAGTCATGTCTGCATAATTACAAAAGTCAATGCATAATCAGCTCAATTTTATTTATGAATTCTAAATTGATTCCAGCTACACTACATGGTTACAAAAGCAAAATACTACAAATGTTGGAAATCTGAAATAAAAATAAAAATTACGAGAGATGCTCAGCAGGTCTGGCAGCATCTGCAGAGAGAGAAACAAAGTTAACATTTCAGGTCAATGAGTTTCTGAGTTCTGACAAAAGATCATCGGCCTGAAACGTTGAGAGGAATTTTCCCAGGCAAGGGGGGATGGGTTTTCATGCATGTGGGGAGCTAATTCCTTTGAAATTGACTTTGGGTCCAAAATATCATCCTGCCCTCTTCCAGGTTTCTGCGGGGCGGGATTGAAGGCAAGCGGGGAACCCCCTTGGATATGTTGGGTAAATTATTAGGTAATTATAAAGATAATTAAGACTTTATTTAACCCATATTTCTGGATTTCCCAGCTAGGAGACCTGTTTCCCGTCTGTCAGCAACTCGCCAGGGTCACCAAGCTAAGTACACAGTGGGAAGAGCTTCTTCAGTAAAACTGACAAGCTGGTAATGCTTTTATGAGTTACACTGCAGAACTACAGCCATAGCCATTGAGAGGCTGCTGTTCAAAGCACTTCTTCTTGCAGAGAGTGCTTTCACTGTTTTACAGGCGATTGCCAACTTCTTGGAAGACACTTCACCTGTCTAGCACTTCACTCACATTTCAGCTACACTTCTTCAGCTGCACTTCCCTGCTGCCAGCCTTCATCATGGCATGGGAGAAGCTTATGCAGCTCAACCTTCCACCATCAGCAAAGAGGGAAAGCAAAGTGTTATGAATATTCGTAATGGCTTATGTGGAGAGGAGGGAAGGACAACATTTGTGGACGGTGACTCTGAGACATTGGTGCCAAGAAGGCAACAGGATGAGGTTGAGTGCCAGTGGTGGCTGTTCAGATGGGGATGTGAGGAGGTGCCTGCAGAGAGAGGAATCAGTCCTGCCGCAAGGTGTGTTGTCCTGAGGAGGGCTGTGTAGGAGAATGCTGGGAATGTCAGAGTGTGGGGCCTGTCACCTGAAAATATTCTGCCACTCACCTTTCCTACCCTCTTGAGGTTCTGGATCCTTTTGGTGCACTGTGTCCAGGTTGAAAGGACCACACTTCTATTGCTGACTTACTCACCTGTCTCCATCCATGCCTATATGTTTGGAGAGGATGTCCTCTTCCTCCCATCCTTGGAAGAACTCACCTCACTGCAGCCCCTGAGATCCCATAGCAAGACCTCCAGGTAGGAGTGTGAGGTGCGGGGAGCAATCGTCCCAGGTTTCCTCTCCATTCCTGTGGTTGCTGCAGCCTCAAAAGTCCAAGCACTGGTGAGCCCTTCTAACCCTTGCCATGGTCCCTTTAATTAGAAAACCTCCTTTTGGCAGAATAGAAACTACATCCCACCGACCCTCCTCAATTGGTCGAGCAATCAGCAGATGGGATGCTAATTTTGTGGCTGAGTTAAAGAGCCACGGCCAAGTCACCCATTGGTATATCAGGTCCCTGACCCGAAAATGGTTCCGCCGTTCCTGCAGGGACGAAGTCCAGAAGATTCCACCTGTTAACTGTATCTCTTTCCACAGATGCTGCCAGACCTGCTGAGTATTTCCAGCATTTTCTGTTTTTATTTTACAATACACAGTATGTTGTGTGTACAGTGCTTCACAAGCCACCCCTAGATTGTTTGTCATAGTGTTTCTCGTGGACAAGTGAAATATAAACTACTTCATGAAGCAGCGAATCTGATAGACAATTAGAGAAGTTTTTAAAAAAAACACTTGCTGGAAGAGTAATTAGAATCTAGTGCGAAACTTAATGACATGCAGCTCATTTCAACACTGTTGGGATATATTATCACATTGCAGTTAAATAATGTCTATTGGGAGCTGCAAGTTTTTTTTTCTCCTGTCTCTGTGGTCAAACAGACTGTCCAACCCAATGGTCTACCTGTAGTGAGAAAGAAATGGAAATCCAATTATAAAGCTTTCAGCTCTACACCCATGGAGAAGGCAAAAGAAAGATAAAGGTCAGCGTTAAATTTGAATGACAGGGCTAAAGTCTTTTACTCATAATTTTGTGTTTGCAATAGAATTCAGAGCAATTCACAGCCTTAAAGGCCTAAGTGAGAACAGCAATTAATTGTAATGAATAATCTGACAAATCTGGTTGACATATGGCTGCTAATGCCCTCCTTTCTAGTGGGAGCAGTGCAGGGATTAGATTAACTAAAATGAAATCTGGGACCGCCATGCCATCTGCATGTTCAATAGGAAAAGATACATGCTAAATGGTGAGTGGGTAGATTTCTGTTTTCCACTGAGCGCTCTGTGAATACTCAGTAGATGTGGGAATATCAGTTTTAATATTGCACCACCTGTCTAGTAGTGTAGTAAGATGCACAGTCCAACACAGGTTGGTATACTATTAGGTCAAGACTTGATGTATTGTGATTCCTAATGTTAATAAAATAAAGCCATTCTGAATGTGTACTGATACCATTTACATACTTTATAGCACAGTCCTTCCAAATACAAGCATTAAGTAATGATAGATTCTGAAGCAGTTAAAAACAAATTCAGATTGTATAATTAGTTTTAAATCTTGCAAAAAGCAAAGTCAACTAGATCATTTAGGATCTTCTTGGACTAAATAATAAGAGGAATTAAAAATATATTTTTCTTAGGCAGATGGGTCTCTGTACAATGTCAGAGTTTGCTTCAAGTGCTGGCTAAACTAAAAGCATACGGATAAGGAATCAGAGCTAAATGATCGTATTTAAGCCAGATATAAGGGTAAAAGCTCAAAAGGTCACCCTCTTAATATAAAGTTAATGCACAAAGCATCAAAGAGATTACCTAGGGCTTTATTTCAAAAAATACTGCTTTGTTCAACTTTTCCATGAGTTGCACCGTACAGTTAATATAGGATTTTACAAAAGCACATTCTGCATTTTGGTGAACAAGAATAAATTACGTATTGGTGTTTCCAACCAGTCAAGTTCAGTTTATAAAGTTTATTATGAAGATGTAGTTGATATAATCTTAGGTTAAATGAATTTATTTGCATTCAAAGTTACTTCAAAAGGAATTGAAACATTTTAATCTTGGTAGAGCTCCTATTTCTCATCTACACTCTGCCCCTCGGCAACATCATCCAAAAACATAGCATTAGTTTTCACATGTACACTGATGGCACCCAGCTCTAAATCACCACCACCTCTCTTGACTCCTCCACTGTTGCAAAATTATCAGACTGCTTGTCCGATATCTGGTATCGGATGAGCAGAAATTTCCTCCAGGTAAATATTGGGAAGAGGAAAGCCATTGTCTTCGGTCCCCGCTCCAAACTCTGTTCCCTAACTACTGACTCCATCCCTCTTGCTGGCAGCTGTCTGAGGCTGAACGTGACTGTTCGCAACCTTGGTGTCATATCTGACCCCGAGATAAGCTTCCGACCACATATCCATGCCATTAATAAGACTACCAAGACTGTCTATTTCCATCACCATAATATTGCCTGTCTCTGCCCCTGCCTCAGCTCATCTGCTGGTGAAACCCTCATCCTTGCCTTTGCTACCTCTAAACTTGACTATGCCAATGCATTCCTGACTGGTCTCCCCCATTCTACCTTCCATAAACTTGAGATCATCCAAAACTCTGCTGCCCATGTCCTTACTCACACCGAGTCCCGTTCAGCCATCACCCTTGTGCCCACTGACCTAAATTCGCTCCTGGTCTAGCAATGCCTCAATTTTAAAATTCTCTTCCTTTCAAGACCCTCCATGTCCTCAACCCTCACTATTTCTGTAATCTCCTCCAGCCCCACAAGAGATCTGCACTCCACTAATTCTGGCCTCTTGAGCATTCCTGATTTTAATTATTCCGCCATTGCTGGCTATGTCTTCAGCTGCCTAGGCCCTAACTCTGGAATTCCCTCTCTCCACTTCTCTACTTCTCGTTCCACCTTTAAGATGCTCCTTAAAACCTACCTCTTTGGCCAAACTTTTCACCATCTACCCTAATATGTCCATGTGCGACTCAATGTTAAATTTTGCTTTATAATGCTTCTGTGAAGTGCCTTGGGACATTTTATTACGTTAAAAGTGCTATATAATACAAGTTGTGGTTGGATTTCTGACAAGAAATTGTACATTGTACAAAATGATAACAATTAATAACAAATGATATCACTTCTAGAGGTAGAGCTCATTTCATTTGCAATGGTCTGAATACAGTTAACACAGTTTGGATAAAAAAAACAGACAGTAAAAAACAGACAGAGGGACAGAGATAGCAAGAGAGAGTGAGAGACAGACAGGGAGACAGAGTAAAAAAGACAAAAAGGGGGAGAGAGACAGACAGACAGACAGAGACTGCTCCCATTTCCTCTGTTTAGCAGGGGGAGTTCTCCCTGGTGTCCTGACCAATATTTATCCCTTAAGCAATATCACTAAAGCAGATTATCTGGTCATTACCACATTGCTGGTTGTGTGAGATTGCTGTGCGCAAATTGGGTACCATGTTTCCTACATTCAACAGTGACTACACTTCAAAGAGACTTCATTGGGTTTGTTGTGTAGTACTGGGGAGGCAGTGGTGTAGTGGTAATGTCACTGTACTAATAATCCAGAAGCCCAGGCTCTAGGCACATGGGTTTAAATCCCACCATGGTAGATGATGAAATTCGAATTCAATCTGGAATTCAAAGACTAGTCTAAACCATTGTTAATTGTTGTCAAAAAAATCTGGTTCACTGGAAATCTGCTGTCCTTACCTCGTCTGGTCTCCAGACCCACAGCAATGTGGTTGACTCTTAAATGCCCTCTGAATTGGCCTACCATGCCATTCAGCTCAAGGCAATTAGGGATGGGCAATAAATGCTGTCCTAGCCAGTGATGCCCACATCCCATGAATGAATGTATAAAATAAAAGAGCTTTGGGATGTCCTGAGGTTGTGAAAGGCTCCATATAAATGCAAGTTTTTTTTCCCTCCTATTTCTCAGCTACATGTTGCCCCTTGGCAGAATCATCTGAAGACACAACATTGGGTTCCACATGTACACTAAAGATATCCAGCTCTACCTTACCAGCACCCCTCTCGACTCCTCCACAGCCTGTGTGTTGTCAGACCGTTTGGCTGACTGCTTGTCCGATATCCAGATCTGGATGAGCTGAAATTTCCTCCTTTTAAACATTGGGAAGGCCAAAGGCAATCCACCACAACTGTGTTCTCTAGCCACAATTCTATCTTCCTCCCTCCCATTAATAGAAAATATAATCGGGCAGCAGCTTGGCTACCACGCAGCTTGCCCTACTGCCCAAGACAAAATTGTAACACAGGAAGTGTGACTAAAAGGAAATATTTGCAGATGCAGAATTTTTTTTAAAATTCATTCATGGGATGTGGGCATCACTGTATGGACAGCATTTATTGCCCATCCCTAACTGCCCTTGAGAAGGTGGTGGTGAGCTGCCTTCTTGAACAGCTGCAGTCCATGTTAGGTAGGCACACCCACAATTCTGTTAGGAAGGGAGTTCCAGGATTTTGACCCAGCAACAGTGAAGGAACGGCGATATAGTTCCAAATCAGTATGGTGCATGACTTGGACGGGAACTTGCAGGTGGTGGTGTTCCCATGCAACTGCTGCCCTTGTCCTTCTAGGTGGTAGAGGTCGCGGGTTTGGAAGGTGCTGTCTAAGGAGTCTTGGTGCTTTGCGCAGTGCATCTTGTAGATGATACACATCGCTGCCACTGTGCGTCAGTGGTAGATGAAGTGAATGTTTGTGGATGGGGTGCCAATCAAGTGGGCTGCTTTGTCCTGGATAGTGTCGAGCTTCTTGAATGTTGTCGGAGCTGCACCCATCCAGGCAAGAGGAGAGGATTCCATCACACTTCTGACTTGTGTCTTGAGGTTGGTGGACAGGCTTTGGGGAGTCAAGAGGTGAGTTACTTGCCGCAGGATTCCTAGCCTCTGACCTGCTCTTGTAGCCACGGTATTTATATGGCTACTCCAGTTCAGTTTCTGGTCAATGGTAACCCCCAGGATGTTGATCTTGGGGGATTCAGCCATCATAAAGCCTTGAATGTCAAAGGGAGATAGTTAGATTCTTTCTTGTTTGAGATAGTCATTGCCTGGCATTTGTGTTTTGCGAATGTTACTTGCCACTTATCAGCCCAAGCCTGGATATTGTCCAAGTCTTGTTTCATTTCTACACGGACTACTTTAGTATCTGAGGAGCCACGAATGGTGCTGAACATTGTGCAATCATCAGCGAACATCCCCACTTCTGACCTTATGATTGAAGGAAGGTCATTGATGAAGCAGCTGAAGATGGTTGGGCCTAGGACATATTATTAGTCAATCTTTTGCAAAGCTGCATGCTGGGAGTCCAAACTAAATATGGTCTTCAGGTGAAGCTGGGTCAGGGAACATGGAATAATTGTACAAAGTTGTGCTAACATAAATCATAGAATGGTTACAGCACAGAAGGAGGCCATTTGGCCAGTCAAGCCCATGCCGTCTCTCTGCAAGAGCAGCTCAGCTAGTCCCACTTCTCTGCCCTTTCCTTGTACATCTTCAGGCACTTATCCAATATCCTTTTGAAAGCCATGATTGAATCTGTCTCCACCACTGTCTCAGGCAAGGCATTCCAGATCTTAACTGCTGGTTGCGTAAAAAAAGCTTTTCCTCATTTCCCCATTGGTTCTTTTGCCAATAATCTTAAATCAGTGTTCTCTAGTTCTCGAACCTTCCGCTAGTTGGAGCAGTTTCTCCCTATCTAATCTGTCTAGAGCCCTCATGATTTTGAACATCTCTGCCAAATATCCTCGCAACCTTCTTTTTTCTCTAAGGAAAACAGTCACAGTTTTGCCAATCTATCCACATTGAGAGGAAATTTCATACAGGTGTTCAAAATCATGAGTGGTCTATACAGAGCATATAGAGAGAGAAACAGTTCCATTTGAAGAAAGGCCGAGAACTAGAGAACACCGATTTAAGGTAATTGGCAAAAGAAGCAATGGCGACATGAGGAAAAGCTTTTTTATGCAGCGAGTGTTGAGGATCTGGAATGTACTACCTGCGAGTGTGGTGGAGGCAGATTCAATTGTTGCTTTCAAAAAGGAATTGGATAAGAAACTAAGGAAAAATTTTTTGCAGGGCTATGAGGAAAGGGTGGAAGAATGGGACTAGTTGACTTGGTCTTTCTAGCACTGATACGATGGGCCGAATGATGTCTTTCTATGCGGTAGCCATTCTATGATTCGATCCACATAACTGAACTCATCTTTGGAACCATTCTTGAAAATCCTTTTTGCAGCTCTCTAAAGCCTTCATAAAGTGCAGTGCCCAGAATTGGACCCAATACTCCAGTTAAAGCCGAACCAAAGTTTTATTAAGGTTCATCTCAACGTTGCTGCTTTTGTACTCTATGCCTCTATTTATAAAGCATAGGATCACCTATGTCTTTTAAACGACTCTTTTAACCTTCCCTGTCACCTTCAACGATTTGTGCACATACATCCCCAGCTCTATCTGTTTCTGCAACCCCTTTAGAATTGTATCCTTTATTTTATATTGTCTCTCTTCACTCTCACTACCAAAATGCATCATTTCACACTTCTCTGCATTAAATTTCATCTGCCACATTTCCACCCATTCTATCTGCCTATGTCCTTTTGAAGTCTATCACTATCCTCTGTAATTCTCTACCCAATTTTATATATAGTACATTGATTTTAATGTTATTATTTACAGTTAAATAGCCAAGCCTACAGCAAATTGAGAAGCAGAGGACTTTCTCTGCAATACAGGCAGAGGAGCTGCAAGACATTAGACAAAGGTGCTACAGCACCACCACTGGTCGGAGGGTATCATTACAGCTTGACAACTGTACATGGGGAAACTACATAAGAATTTATACTGAGAAAACTTGACACAGAAGTGTCTCACAAATATGATAACAGAATGTGAGGTGTTGTAGACAGCAAGTGCACAAAAATGCGAGACTTTTAATATATTGCTAGCAATCTACTGTGGCATTGCACATGGCCAGTCAAGAGCAAGTGCAGTCTTTAGGTGAAGTAGGGTTAGAGGGAGGGGTTAATTGGAAAGGGGCACTCAGATATAATTTAGTTCACATTTTGAAATGATTCTATTCATATTTTCATATAAGACTTCAACTTGCAACATTTGTAGTTAACTGCACACAGACATAAAAGATGAAACTATAAAGCTAGCCATAACATATTACAAGATTGGCTCTATTTTCAACTCCGTCCCCCAAATCTTGCCAGTGCTATTCTATTCAATTGATAGAAATTTCTTGAACTAACATTGCCCAATCAGTTTATTCCCAAGTCCAGAGATGGGCCAGTTTGCAATATTCAGTAGTGGCAATTGGTAACCTAACAAATCCTAGCATAATCCATATAAAACTAGGCTTCTGTTACTCAAACTATCTTTTTAAAAATTAATAAAACTAAGTACCTTCCTCTATACAGTACCCCTATAGTATTTCTGACATGTAGGATTTTGGTTACTACTCATTTCTTATTGTAGCAACTATGCATAACCCTTTAGACTGGTAACATTAGTATTTAGAAAGCACTTGCAATTATATCATGTCTTTCACAACTTCAGGCCATCCCAAAGCACTTTGCAGCCAATGAAGCACTTTTGAAGTGTAGTCACTGTTGTAATGTAGGAAATATATAGTATTACCCATGCATTGGTTTGTAACTTAGTTACTATCATAAAAATGAACACATTCTGGTATCTTAGGCTTACTGTAAAAAGTTATTAAAAAATAACCCATGATATTCCACTCCTGTTCCAAATGTTCTTTTATTAATGTACTTTTCAAAAGCATAGGTGTAGATCTAGTTGGGTGTCTGCTGGCCAAGAATTCTTGAAGAGTAAAGCAAACAAATACTGAATAACTATAGCATTTATAAGGATGAATATTCGCAAGGATGTTACTGTTGAGCATATTCATAGTCCAGAGACTAGGGAAACCAGAGGATCATATCAAAAAGCAAGACAACAATGTCTGTTTATACATTTGTGCTAAGTAAGGGTATCAAGGATTAGGGAACAAAGGTAGGAAAATGGGATTGAGGTGCAGATCAGCCATGATCTAATTGAATGACAGAGCAGGCCTGTGGGGTTGAATGGTCTACTCCTATTCCTAAAGTACCTATGTTTAATTCTTAATGGTCCTCTTAAAAGCACGGGTTTAGATACAGTTGGACCTCTGCCTGTCGAGAATAAAATGGGGGATAAAAGTAATATTATGATGTTGAAATTCTATGCATTTAGATGCGTTATCACTGAAATTTATGGAAGCTGTTGTAGCTGCCAATGCAATGATAAAAATGTTTTCACGGGTTTGATTCCCAGAAAAAATTCAGCATGAGCAGGATACTAATTTTTGTTGTGGGAAAAATGAGAATACCCAATAACATTCTTAGACCAACAGGCTGGTGGAGAGATTTCTAACAGCACACTGAAGTAAATGTTAAGTGCTTGTGTTAATTGGAACCCTGATAATTGGGATAAAAAAATTTACCATACCTCTTGAGTTATTTTACCATGCCAAGGATATGTTGTTAATCTAAGAGGCTTGATTAGGGAAATCCCCTAATGGAGATAAAAATGTGGTGCAAGATATGGTAAAGTTGAGGGTTGATATGACCATTTTAGAGAATGTAGTCAGCAATATTGTTGAGTATACTCAAAGAGGCCAAATTTCTGGTACGATCATAAAGCAAAGACGTAAAAAATATTGGGTAGTCTGGGGGTTCAGCACACATTGCAGGTGAATTGGATGTGATCCTCCACAGTGGTAAAAAAATATGATAATTGCATGGTTGAAATATATCTTTGTGGTGGAATAAGCATCAAGTTCACCATGTGAACATACTAAAACGTTACCTCTATTCTGAGAGGACTGCACGATTGGGGGAATTTTCTGCTTGCTCCTGGCACACAGTCTCATGTGCATATATAATGAAATTGCACATGTGCATAGCCCACAATTTTCTGTCATTGGTTAATGGATAGAAAATCATGTGCTGCGATTTCCAAGGGGCAAGGCTGCAAACTAGCAATGTGCAATTGATAAATATACTCTCATATCTTAAGGCAAAGAAGGGAACATAGGATTATAATATTATATAATATAATATAAGATTATAATATAATGTTCCGAAGAAGCGTCACTGACCCAAAATGTTAACTCTGCTTCTCTTTCCACAGATGCTGCCAGACCTGCTGAGTGATTCCAGCATTTCTTGTTTTTGTTATAGGATTATAATATGCAGGGTGGGGTGGGATGGGGGTGTGACTGTGGGGGTGGGGGTGGATGGTCAATGGCACATGTAGTGTTACGATCAGGTGAGGCGGGGCCGAAGGGCTCCCCTCTTTTCTCTCTCCTTGTTTGACCACAACAGAATTATTTCTTTTTTAAGTAGATATACTTGCCAATTCAGTGAGTGTTTACTTGTTTACATGCTGTGATCATAAAAATAGCTAATTGGACAGGTTTTCTTGCGTTTAACCAAAGAAAGTGGTCAACTTTATTGTACTTAAACCAATCTAAGTAAAAATAATAAAATATGCTTCAACTTTCACACAGACACACACACACATATACACACAAATAGGTTTCAGAGTGGGGAAGGATTGTTTGGTCAAATTAGAGTCCAGAGAAATAAAAGGAGTAGACAGTCTTTGTGACTGGGCTGGCTTCAGGTTGAATTCGGTGATCCTGACTGAGGCTTCCAGTTTGAAGATGTGGATGCTGATTCACTGGTTCTCCAGGAGACAGCAATGTGACTGAATTCCTTCAAGGGAGATCTCTGTTCTTTCCAGAAAGTTTTCTACCCACAATAGCTCCTCACTTAAGCAAGTAAGCACAGTCAGCAGACAGAGTTCAAAGCTTGCAAGTTTGAGTGGTTCATCTCCACCAGTTTAATATTCAGGTTTCCAGCCAATTAAAAAATCATCCTTTGACCTAACACGTTTTTGTGACTTTCACACCATGTGAAATGAAATGTGATAACAGGAGCATTTCATCATAAAGTTGTAAAAAATAAACAAAAAGTACACATGCACCAATCGTCAAACATTCACTTATCAAACTCACACTGCCATAGCTATGCTCTAGTTTAGTTTTCATCCAGGATGATTCTGTGCTGAGTTAGACTCTGGATAAAGCATCAGCTATCACATTGTTTTCCCTGCATTGTGGTTAATCTTTAGGTGGTAAGGTTGCGAAAGCAGGCTTCATCGAAATAGCCTTGTGTTCTGGGTTTTGAATTTCTCCATCAATGTCAAAAGATTGTGGCCGGCATAGCTACAGTCTCTTTACATCCATTTCGGACATATACTTCAAACTGCTTAAGAGCCAGTAACAGTCCCAGAGTTTCCTTCTCCACAGTAGAGTATCTCTTTTGCTGTATGTTTAATTTCTTGGAGAAATGCCCAATTGGTCTCTTAATGCCTGACTCATCATCTTGGAGCAGGACGGCACCTACCCCTAGGTCACTAGCATTAACAGCCACTTTAAATGGTTTGTTAAAGTTTGGAGCGGCTCGTTAGTTAAGATGGCTTTCAGCCTCTCAAAAGCTGTTTGGCCACTCCCTGCCCTTGCTGTTTTCATTTATTTAGAGATACAGCACTGAAACAGGCCCTTCGTCCCACTGAGTCTGTGCCAACCATCAACCACCCATTTATACTAATCCGACATCTGAAGAGAGTATAGCAGGCTTGGCACTCTTGATTATTTCAGGGGTAATGCTGTCCTTCCCAGGGGCTTTTCCGCTGGCTAGAGAATCAATGGCATCACTGAGTTCCGATTTGGTTGGCTGTATGTCCAGCTCATCCATGACTGGTAGAGGCTGGGCTGCATTGAGGGCAGTCTCAGTGACAACATTCTCCCTGGAGTACAGTTCTAGGTAGTGCTCAACCCAGCGGTCCATTTGTTTGTGTTGGTCAGTGATTATGTCCCCTGATTTAGATTTGAGGGGGGCGATCTTCTTGATGGTTGGCCCAAGAGCTCTCTTAATGCCATCATACATTCCTCTGATGTTTCCGGTGTCTGAGGCCAGCTGAATATGACTGCATAGGTGTTGCCAGTAGTCGTTTACGCAGCGCCTGGCTGTTCTTTGTGCAGTGCTTCTGGCTGCTTTAAGTGCTGCGGATGTTAAATCGCTGGGGGCTTTCTTGTAGTTCAACAGTGCAATGCGCTTAGCGGCTATGACAGGTTCCAGCTCTTCATTATGTGCTGGGACGAGGGAGCAGTACCTCAGGACATGCGCGATGCCAATATCATCACCCTCTATAAAAACAAAGGTGACCGCGGTGACTGCAACAACTACCGTGGAATTTCCCTGCTCAGCATAGTGGGGAAAGTCTTTGCTCGAGTCGCTCTGAACAGGCTCCAGAAGCTGGCCGAGCGCGTCTACCCTGAGGCACAGTGTGGCTTTCGTGCAGAGAGATCGACCATTGACATGCTGTTCTCCCTTCGTCAGATACAGGAGAAATGCCGTGAACAACAGATGCCCCTCTACATTGCTTTCATTGATCTCACCAAAGCCTTTGACCTCGTCAGCAGACGTGGTCTCTTCAGACTACTAGAAAAGATTGGATGCCCACCAAAGCTACTAAGTATCGTCACCTCATTCCATGACAATATGAAAGGCACAATTCAACATGGTGGCTCCTCATCAGAGCCCTTTCCTATCCTGAGTGGCGTGAAACAGGGCTGTGTTCTCGCACCCGCACTTTTTGGGATTTTCTTCTCCCTGCTGCTTTCACATGCGTTCAAGTCCTCTGAAGAAGGAATTTTCCTCCACACAAGATCAGGGGGCAGGTTGTTCAACCTTGCCCGTCTAAGAGCGAAGTCCAAAGTACGGAAAGTCCTCATCAGGGAAACTCCTCTTTGCTGACGATGCTGCTTTAACATCTCACACTGAAGAGTGTCTGCAGAGTCTCATCGACAGGTGGCTGCCTGCAATGAATTTGGCCTAACCATCAGCCTCAAGAAAACGAACATCATGAGGCAGGACGTCAGAAATGCTCCATCCATCAATATTGGCAACCACGCTCTGGAAGTTGTTCAAGAGTTCACCTACCTAGGCTCAACTATCACCAGTAACCTGTCTCTAGATGCAGAAATCAACAAGCACATGGGAAAGGCTTCCACTGCTGTGTCCAGACTGGCCAAGAGAGTGTGGGAAAATGGCGCACTGACACAGAACACAAAAGTCCGAGTGTATCAGGCCTGTGTCCTCAGTACCTTGCTCTATGGCAGCGAGGCCTGGACAACGTATGTCAGCCAAGAGCGACGTCGCAATTCATTCCATCTTCGCTGCCTCCGGAGAATCCTTGGCATCAGGTGGCAGGACCGTATCTCCAACACAGAAGTCCTCGAGGCGGCCAACATCCCTAGCTTATACACATTACTGAGTCAGCGGCGCTTGAGATGGCTTGGCCATGTGAGACGCATGGAAGATGGCAGGATCCCCAAAGACACATTGTACAGCGAGCTCGCCAGTGGTATCAGACCCACTGGCCGTCCATGTCTCCGCTTTAAAGACGTCTGCAAACGCGACATGAAATCCTGTGACATTGATCACAAGTCGTGGGAGTCAGTTGCCAGTGTTCGCCAGAGCTGGCGGGCAGCCATAAAGACGGGGCTAAAGTGTGGCGAGTCGAAGAGACTTAGTAGTTGGCAGGAAAAAAGACAGAGGTGCAAGGGAAGAGCCAACTGTGTAACAGCCCCGACAATCAAATTTTTCTGCAGCACCTGTGAAAGAGCCTGTCACTCTAGAATTGGCCTTTATAGCCACTCCAGGAGCTGCTCCACATACCACTGACCACCTCCAGGCGCTTATCCATTGTCTCTCGAGATAAGGAGGCCAAAGAAGACATTAATCCCATTACCCTCTCACATCCCCACCTTCCCTCAATTCCCCTACCACCTACCTATACTGGGGGCCAATTTATCTATCAACCTGCAAGTCTTTGGCTGTGGGAGGAAACTGGAGCACCCGGCGAAAACCCATGCGGTCACAGGGAGAACTTGCAAACTCCGCATAGGCAGTACCCAGAATCGAACCCAGGTCACTGGAGCTGTGAGGCTGCGGTGCTAACCACTGTGCCACCCTGTAACAAGTCTGTCAGTAGGTTGGCTACAGTGCTTAAATTTGGGACGAACTTGCGGTAAAACCCACACATCCCCAAAAATCACATTATTTCCCATTTGGCTGTGGAGACAGGAAAATCCATCAATGCCTGTACCTTCGCTGCTCTGGTAAGTACCCACCCTGAACCCACAACATGCCCTAGATAGCTCACCTGAGCTTTAACGAACGCAAGGGGAGAGCCAACTGTGTAATAGCCCCGACAAACAAATTTCTCTGCAGCACCTGTGGAAGAGCCTGTCACTCTAGAATTGACCTTTATAGCCACTCCAGGCGCTGCTTCACAAACCACTGACCACCTCCAGACGCTTATCCATTGTCTCTCGAGATAAGGAGGCCAAAGAAGACATTAATCCCATTACCCTCTCACATCCCCACCTTCCCTCAATTCCCCTACCACCTACCTATACTGGGGGCCAATTTATCTATCAACCTGCAAGTCTTTGGCTGTGGGAGGAAACTGGAGCACCCGGCGAAAACCCATGCGGTCACAGGGAGAACTTGCAAACTCCGCATAGGCAGTACCCAGAATCGAACCCAGGTCACTGGAGCTGTGAGGCTGCGGTGCTAACCACTGTGCCACCCTGTAACAAGTCTGTCAGTAGGTTGGCTACAGTGCTTATATTTGGGACGAACTTGCGGTAAAACCCACACATCCCCAAAAATCACATTATTTCCCATTTGGCTGTGGAGACAGGAAAATCCATCAATGCCTGTACCTTCGCTGCTCTGGTAAGTACCCACCCTGAGCCCACAACATGCCCTAGATAGCTCACCTGAGCTTTAACGAACTTGCTCTTTGCAAGATATACTACTAGGTCAGCCGACTCTAACCTTTGGAAGAGGACTTCTAACTGGTCTAGGCGCTCCCCACAGATGTCACTGCATACTAACAGATCATCCAGTTACACTACACAGCTCGGTAGGTTAGCCACTACCTGGTTCATCAGCCTTTGGAAAGTGGCTGGGGCATTCCTTAATCCAAATGGCATCTCCCAGCACTGGAATAAGCCATCTGGGGTGACAAAAGCCAAAATCTCTTTAGCTCAGTTGGTTAAGGGAACGTGCCAGTATCCTTTTAACAAGTCTATTTTTGTTATATAGGTGGCATTTCCTACTCTATCAATCCAGTCTTCCAGACGTGAAATTGGGTAATAGTCAGCTCTTGTCACTCCATTAATCTTTATGTAATCAATAGAGCCTTGTTGAGCCATTGGGCTTGGGCATAAGCACATTTGGGGAACTCCAGCTGCTCTGACTGGGTCTTGGAACCTTTAGTTCCTCTATGTGGGTTTTAATGGAAAGGGGAAGTGAGTTTTTGAACTCATTGAGAAGGATCACCCCTCTGAGGTTTTCATACGTGGGCTGTATCTTGAGTACCCTTATCCATTAGTCAAAAGTGAGTTGCTTAACCCTTTCCAACTCGATGTAAGTTTGTTCAAGCTGTTTTTGGAGAGTTCAGAATGTTTGGCAGTATGCCTCTGGTACTGGCTCATATGCATTCAGGATAGAATTTTTGGTCATCTCATAGTTTGATGAACTCTTGTCAGACAATAGGGAATAAACCTCATGGACTTTTCCTGTTAATTTATTTTGCAGTATCAAGGTCCAGCCCTCTGTTGGCCACTTCAACTGTTTTGCAAGCTTTTCAAATGAGATGAAAAATGCTTCCACATCCCCCTCATCAAACTTTGGTATCAATTGGAGAACTTCAAGAGCTCAGCTTTCAGTCCTGAGTTAGGGGTAGTTGCCTCACTAGCCGTGCCTTCATTGGGTACATTGGGTCTTCCCCTATTCAATTTGAACTGCCTTAACTCTCTTTCCTTCCTCGCCTGGAAAGTTCTTTCTTTCTCCCTTTCCTGGAGTTCTCTCTCTTCCTTCCATTCCTGAAATTCTAGCTCTAGTCACTGCTGTTCCAGCTGTATCTTAGCTAATGCTATTCTGTCTGTTTCAGATCCTATGCCTGTCTCCGGTTCTTCAGTTTCAATTTCTAAATAGTTGGCCACAAGTTTTAGGATTTGGGGTTTCCTAGCTTCTGGATGGATAGTTATCTCTAAATGCCTAGCTATAGTCCTTAACTCTTCAATAGATAGGGCTTTTAAACTGCCCCAAATTACTTGGCTCTGTTCTAGGAAGGTACTGGTCTCAAATGTGGATATTTTAGTACTCTAGCAGTGAAAACCACAAGAAAACCTGCACTGAAGATTTTTAAAAATTATTCCCAGGGATCAATTTGGTTTCCTGCTTCCAATTTCTTGTTTATCTTTGAGTTTGATCACGGATGTGATTTCTGTTATGATCAGGTGAGGAGAGATAAAACTGCTCCCTTTTTTTCTCTCTCCTTGTTTGATCACAACAGATTTATTTCTTTTTTAATTGGATATACTTGCCAATTCAGTAAGTGTTTACTTGTTTGCGTGTCGTGATCATAAAATTAGCCAATGAGACAGGTTTTCTTGAGTTTAAACAAAGAAAGAGGTCAACTTT
Source organism: Heterodontus francisci (assembly GCF_036365525.1). Lineage (NCBI taxonomy): Eukaryota > Metazoa > Chordata > Chondrichthyes > Heterodontiformes > Heterodontidae > Heterodontus > Heterodontus francisci. Next base: position 62,480,269 of record NC_090377.1, on the reverse strand, counting down.
ATTGTACTTAAACCGATCTAAGTAAAAAAAAACACACTCCAACTTTCACACACACTCCGACAAATAGGTTACAGAGAGGGGAAGAATATTTTGGTCAAATTAGGGTCCAGAGAAATAAAAGGGGTATACAGTCTGTGGAAGTTTGTGACTCAGCTGGCTTCAGGCTGAATTTAGTGGTGCTGAGGCTTCCAGTTTGAAGATGTGGGCACTGATTCAATACTTCTCCAGCTTCCAGTTTCAAGAGGTGGATGCTGATTCAGTGATTCTCTGGGAGACAGCAATGTGACTGAATTCCTTTAAGGGAGACCTCTGTCTGTTCTTTCCAGAAAGTTTTTTAAACTGTGTAGCTGAATGAGGTTTCTGTCTGTTTATTCCAGAAAGTTCTCTACCCTCAATAACTCCCCCATCAGGCTTCAGTGAGTAAGCACAGTCAGTAAACAGAGTTCAAAGCTTGCAAGGTTTGAATGTTTCATCTCCACCAGTTTAATATTCAGGTTTCCAGCCAGTGGATTAAAAAATCATCCTTTGACTTACTACGTTTTCGTGACAGTGACTATACTATGTCCAGATAGGATGGGCTTCATGGATCAGACCGTCTTTTCCCATCTTTTTCATATGCGTGTAAAGTATATTTAGATCCTCAATGACTGTCTTTGCAGAGATGGTAGATAATAGTGTTGTTAAATAGCATTCAATCACTTGTTCTCTGGCAAGTGCTTTGGTTCCAACACAGGGTAGAAAGATGCACTTAGACTATAGTATGCCAACCCTAATATCCATTCTCTTATAGTGTATGAGATCCTATAGAAAAAAATGCTTGAGTTGAATGTAGATCTCCTCGTGATAGTAATTTCTAAAAAAGATAAAACTGCCCAGTTCTGTGTAGATTATTGGAATATGAATGATCCGACAGAAGCTGATTCATACTCCTCTCATAAACGAGCTTCTCACGAAGAAGAGAGTACTAAGTATCTCATGAATCTCTATTTGACCAAAGGTCATTGGTATGAAGGAAAAGTGTCTTTCACATTTGCCACACCCTGTGGAATATATAAGTTTACAGTCATGCCAGAAATACATCAATCACATTCCAATAGCTGTTGTATTCTGTCCTGATGGGGTTCGGGATAACACAGTACCATATATGAATGGAACTACTACTTGCAATCAAACATGGAATTAACATCTCATGCACATCACAGATATACTTTTATATGTAGTTAAAGCAGGAGAATCTCATGTCAGTATGACTGAGGTATTGAATCTTGATGACCATTTTGGTGAGGGAGGAACAAAAACATAATCAGATGAAAGTAGATGCCATTACATAACCCTATGACATTTCTTGTGACATGAGATACTTATCAAAGATATCAGAAAAAGCCTTCCAAATAATGCAGGGCAGTTTTAAGCCATGCAATCTGTGCAATTATATGAGGCCCTGAGGTAACAAGGGGCTGTGAGTTGAGAGTCTGTCTGTGGACCAAGACCAGAGAAAAAAATCAGGATGAAGATTGAGGCATAGCTTCCTCAATCAGCTCAGTCAATGGCCAGAGGAGGGATTTGCTCAGGAACTGCAGGGGCACAAGCTGCACATGCTTTGGCAGAATAGGTGACAGCAGTGTGAGGGTGCAGCAACAGAGATCACAAACCTCATGAAGCTGAGCAGCTAAAGCAGAAAACTAGAGAAATAAAAATGGTGGGAATAGAAATCTCTGGTCTTCTTATTACCTCTGTAAGGGAGGAAAATAGAGATCTGATGCAACCTTTAAAAATAATATAAAGAGGAATCACAGTCTTATGAAGCAGTTCTAGATATGGAGAATGAATTTTTGTGGCACTGCTTGGTGAATGGTGTTGCTTAATTAAACATGTTTTCATTGTTCAGAGTCACTTTGCAACTCTGGTTCCATTGAGAAGAAAATGAATTGTGCAGCCCTCTTGAAAGAGCATCAATTACCTTGATACAGCAATGAGCTGCTGATTGTCTACTGTAGCAAAGATTACCTGATGTTGCCGAGATGGATTCTGATGCAAAGATTTTAAGAAATTACTTGGACTGGTAAAGACAATGCTATTCTGGTGGAAATGGGCTGCAGATTGTCAGCCCACAGTTGACATATCTCTCCAGTTACCTCCAGAGGGAAGAGAAACCTTCAGAGACGTCTAACTTAAACCTTTTTGATCTGTAGACCCTGGTGACTAGTATACACATGTAGGGAAGAAATGTCTTCAATGATGCATAACTCTGAAGGGTGAATTTCTGTGGACATTTCCCACACATCTCCCATACTTTTGGCACAAGAGCTCAGGAAAATCTGGGAAGGCAGCATGGATAGCGTTTTCATCATTTTTTCCCTCAGGTTTCCATGGCTCTTCCATCAAAGTTACAATAGGTGAGCAGAAGAATCCCCAATAAAATTTGCCCATGTGTCTCTAATCGGGTCCTTATGCACATCCTTGTTCTTCATTTCATAACAGAAAAATAAAGGTATCCTATATATAGAGTGCTAAGCAGTATTGTGAGCAGAGCTGAGTAATATTAGTTGCAAGCATCTTGTTACAATCCCCAAAGTACTTTCTTTGCCTGCAGAGCAGTCTTTAATCAGCAATCTTCAGTATGCCCTCTCCAAGTTGTATCTGCTTCAGAGATGACTGCTACAGTCTTTACCACCACGTGTATAGTAGCACTAATTATTTGGGGCAAGTTTGGCATGGAAATGGGGCAATTGATTAGAGGGATTGACTACACCCCTTGGCCCTATTTACATGGGGTGGAATAAGATCATAAAGGAAACTGGTGTGTTTTTGGGAGGAGGATACAAGCACAATTTTTGAGGGGTGGATTTGAAGTGGTAGCCTCAAAGACTTCTCATGCTAGGCCCCCACCTGCCAAGAATGAGGCACATTAATTTTGTCACGAACATTGATTTTAAACTGTTACTGGAGTGAAGAAAGGACTCATTAAACAGATCAGCCATGGCGGGAAAAGACATTTGCATATTTTTTGGATGGATTTGGTGTTTGGATGGACAAAGGACCATTACCTGACACATTCAATCCACAGTGGACATTGTTCACCAGGTATTGTGTATAAGAGGAGCATTCCAGAGACTGCTAAGGTGATAAAACCCGAGACGTGGTTAGACCAGTTAGTCACGACTAACCTGCTTGGCAACCTGCATTTTTCTGAATTGTACTAACAGTTTGAACTGAGAGTGTCTGTTTGCTCCTGGACTGAGAAGATCTTTCTTGTCTGCTTCCATCTCTTTCTGACAAGCCTCTGAATCCACTGAAGATGCATGAACCCCAAGAGAGAAAAGTCTCCTACAGCAAACAACATCTAAGAAGAATACTGGGCCCCAACGAAAAGCAAGATCAACCTACAATCAAGGACTCTACAGTGAGCTCGAAGAACCGTAACAAAAACTCTTCAGATATTGCCTCAAATTTTTCCACTTTATTTTTCTTCTGCTCTTTTCTGTCTCTATTTGCATATCTGTATTGCGTGTGCATGCTAGCATGGGCGTGTCATGTGTCCATAGGCGTCAACCGAATTAGAGTTTAAGTTCAAGGTTAATAAATTTCAACTTTTCTTCTTTAAACCTAAGAAAACCTGTTTGTACTGGTTTCTTTACCTTATAATTGAAACGCGGTGAACAAGGATTCATCAAGGGGGAGCTAAAAACACAGTGTGTTTAAAATTAAACCCTGTTATGGTAAGACCAGGTAAAGGCTGAAAGGGAACCCTAGATCTCTTTCTCACCTGGTCGTAACAGAATCGATTCTGCTCTTCTTACTTGCTACTCCTGTGATAATGAAACAGCTCGTGCAGTCCTACAGCAGGACTTGCACAATATCCAGGCTTGGGCTGACAAGGGCTTCGACCATCTATAGCATCCAGGACAGAGCAGTTCACTTCATTAATGCTTCTGCCTCCCGTTCATCAATGGCACAATGTGATTGCAGCATGCACTACCTACAGAATGCAATGCAGCAAATCACCAAAGTTACTTTGAAAGCACCTCTCTGCCCTGTGACTGCTGTCATTGAGAAGGATATGAGTTGCAATGACATAGGAACACTATAACCTTCATGTTCCCCTCCAAGTCACCTACCATCCAGACCTGGTCTGCACCACTGTTCCTTTATCATTGTTGGGTCAATATCCTGCAATTTCTTACATAATGCCTCGTTAGGAGCACCATCACCGCATGGAAAGTAGTGTTTCAAAGAGAATGTCTGGCAATGCCTTCTCAGAGCGACAAGGGAAGGACAATGAATACAGCCTATCCAGGGTCACCTACATCCTCAGAACAAATATTGTTACAACCCAGGTTGGAGGAATGCACTGTCTTTCTCTCGTTCCACTACTCCACTGGTCACAACATATATTTAGATGTTTTACCCAGTTACCCATACAGCCAATTATATATTTTATCTATATTAGTTACAGAATAAAAATCAGCCAACCAGATTTCTTTAAAAAACAATAAAATTGTTGATTTATTATAATACAAGACTTTTTCAATAAAGATGCAAATCTTATTAACACACAGTTTGAAATCTGAAAGTATCAAAGTTATTGTCAATTCTTGAAGAAAAAGGATAAGATATGGAATGTTCCAGATGACTTTCGGTCTGGCATCCTGGTACACGTAGACAGGTATCACTAGAAACATGCGATTGTCACTGGGATCTTTTCAGAAGCAGTTCATTCAGGAGATGTCGAAAGGAAGCTTCTCAGGAGAAATGCTGCATCAGTTTCTCCAGCTCTCACACTGGATTCTCAGAGTTTTTCAAAGAGATGGAAGAGGATGGGTTGGTTGCTTCTCTCTCTCTGCAGGCTGCAACCCCAACTCAACTCCAAACAATATCCAAAAACAAAACAAAACCTCCTGACAGCCATAAATCCAGACATGTGACTTCCTGGAGTCCAAACAGTTCCATTGTCCATAAGACTCTGGCTCTTTACTTAGCTTAAGATATGCGACTTCCAGTACGTTTTATTTTAAACAAAGTCCCAAGTGTCCTTCCAGTGACCCTTTAAAAAAACACAAGTCCAGGCATAGTCTTAAATATTACCCACCGTCTTTTAAATACAAGTCCTTAAAAAAAAATGGAAGCACCTTCATGATAATATATTTAAAAAAGTATGATTGCTATATTGGAGCATTGCCCTGCAGATGGTCATCCAATATAGAATGATAATGGCAAAGGATTATCGTGTTAAGAAGGACTAGTCTGTGTGGGAGCTTAAGGGAAGTACCTACTGGAAAGTGGGGGGGGGGGGGGGGTGACTTAATCATTGTGCAACAACTATTGAAAATATTTCATTTGTCGTTACTTTCAACTTAAGCTAGAGCCCAGCCTTGGCTAGTATGACAGAGCCGTAGTTTTGAAGTGTATTCAATGTGTATTCAATTTACAAGCAGAGATTCCAAGAGTTCAAAAGAACTGTTTGTTGAACATTATCTGATAAAGGCACTTGTGTGTCATTTTTTGGTTGAAAAATATGCCTTTTGCCAGAGCCTGGGATGTTTTAAATTCTGGGATCATGTCAAAAGGCGAAACTCTGTAACTTAAAAACTGTAAGCTATGGAAGTCAATACTTGTAACTTTGGCAGAAAATCTGTTCACATGCTTCACCAATCTTCTGCCAAAGTTACGTGATGCAGGCGAGCAGGAGGAGCCCCAAGAAAATTCTTGGCATTAGACCTGCAAGGGATATAACAGAATGAAGTCTGACAGAATTTGGCCATCAAGATAATCTGTTATTTGTAAAAGTCCATTACAGGATTGAGGAATAATTTGAAATAGGTTTTACAGGATCTGTTCATTCTATTTATGCTTGATTTACTGTTTTAGGATTATTGCCTTTGTTTCCCATTAATTGTAAATAACCACAATAGTTATTTTAGCATGTAAAACCTCTGGTCACTTCGATATTCTGCTATACCAAGGGGACTGTTAGTATTCCACAGGCTGTATAGATTCCAATATACACATCACTGCAAAATGGGTAATTGTTAACCCAGAAGTAATGCACTTTGTACAAGGGCAGACTGCAAAAAAGCTGGTTTCCAGGTGGTAATATCATTTATGGGAATTACTGTGAACCTGTTGAGAGAAAAGGTACTTGTAAAAAAAATTCCAAATTGTAACAATTTGCCCAAGTAGCAAAATTGTCTTGGTCTCCATTACAAATAAAGGTATGAAGTTCAAATAAAAACTCATACAAAATCATACACAATAGTGGATTTCTATCCATTTTGTGACAGATTCTAGGCAGTATTTCTTAATTATTTCTGCTATATATGCAGATTTTCTTGCTGAGTAGCCTCAGGTAGGCCAGCAACAGCACACAGCAACATTTCTGAATTTGTACCACTATCTTTCAATTTTTATTTAAACACTGTTTAATGCAGCATAATTAATGTTAATAGTTATTTGGTAGCACAGAACAAATCAGAGTTCACTTGTCAACCAATCAGCACTCTCTTCTCATACAGTATAACGTTGTTGTTTTCCCTTACATCAGTATTCTTGCGGTTGTCCTGATAAGTGCAAGATGAAAAGAACAAAGATAAAGAACAAAGATAATTACAGCACAGGAACAGGCTCTTCGGCCCTCCAAGCCTGCGCCGATCCAGATCCTCTATCTAAACATGTCGCCTATTTTCTAAGGTTCTGTATCTCTTTTCTACCTGCCCATTCATGTATCTGTCGAGATACATCTTAAAAGACGCCATCGTGCCCGCATCTACCACCTCCGCTGGCAATGCGTTCCAGGCACCCACCACCCTCTGCGTAAAGAACTTTCCACGCATATCCCCCCTAAACTTTTCCCCTTTCACTTTGAACTCGTGTCCTCTTGTAATTGAATCCCCCACTCTGGGAAAAAGCCTCTTGCTATCCACCCTGTCTATATCTCTCATGATTTTGTACACCTCAATCAGGTCCCCCCTCAACCTCCGTCTTTCTAATGAAAATAATCCTAATCTACTCAACCTCTCTTCATAGCTAGCGCCCTCCATACCAGGCAACATCCTGGTGAACCTCCTCTGCACCCTCTCCAAAGCATCCACATCCTTTTGGTAATGTGGCGACCAGAACTGCACGCAGTATTCCAAATGTGGCCGAACCAAAGTCCTATACAACTGTAACATGACCTGCCAACTCTTGTACTCAATACCCCGTCCGATGAAGGAAAGCATGCCGTATGCCTTCTTGACCACTCTATTTACCTGCGTTGCCACCTTCAGGGAACAGTGGACCTGAACACCCAAATCTCTCTGGACATCAATTTTCCCCAGGACTTTTCCATTTACTGTATAGTTCACTCTTGAATTGGATCTTCCAAAATGCATCACCTCGCATTTGCCCTGATTGAACTCCATCTGCCATTTCTCTGCCCAACTCTCCAATCTATATATATTCTGCTGTATTCTCTGACAGTCCCCTTCACTATCTGCTACTCCACCAATCTTAGTGTCGTCTGCAAACTTGCTAATCAGTCCACCTATACTTTCCTCCAAATCATTAATGTATATCACAAACAACAGTGGTCCCAGCACGGATCCCTGTGGAACACTACTGGTCACACGTCTCCATTTTGAGAAACTCCCTTCTACTGCTACTCTCTGTCTCCTGTTGCCCAGCCAGTTGTTTATCCATCTAGCTAGTACACCTTGGACCCCATGCACCTTCACTTTCTCCATCAGCCTGCCATGGGGAACCTTATCAAACGCCTTACTGAAGTCCATGTATATGACATCGACAGCCCTTCCCTCATCAATCAACTTTGTCACTTCCTCAAAGAATTCTATTAAGTTGGTAAGACATGACCTTCCCTGCACAAAACCAATGTTGCCTATCACTGATAAGCCCATTTTCTTCCAAATGGGAATAGATCCTATCCCCCAGTATCTTCTCCAGCAGCTTCCCTACCACTGACGTCAGGCTCACCAGTCTATAATTACCTGGATTATCCCTGCTACCCTTCTTAAACAAGGGGACAACATTAGCAATTCTCCAGTCCTCCGGGACCTCAACCGTGTTTAAGGATGCTGCAAAGATATCTGTTAAGGCCCCAGCTATTTCCTCTCTCGCTTCCCTCAGTAACCTGGGATAGATCCCATCCGGACCTGGCGACTTGTCCACCTTAATGCCCTTTAGAATACCCAACACTTCCTCCCTCCTTATGCCGACTTGATCTAGTGTAATCAAACATCTGTTCCTAATCTCAACATCCGTCATGTCCCTCTCCACGGTGAATACCGATGCAAAGTACTCGTTTAGAATCTCACCCATTTTCTCTGAGTCCAAGCATAACATTCCTCCTTTGTCCTTTAGTGGGCCAATCCTTTCTCTAGTTACCCTCTTTCTCCTTATATATGAATAAAAGGCTTTGGGATTTTCCTTAACCCTGTTTGCTAAAGATATTTCATGACCCCTTTTAGCCCTCTTAATTCCTCGTTTCAGATTGGTCCTACATTCCCGATATTCTTTCAAAGCTTCGTCTTTCATCAGCCGCCTAGACCTTATGTATGCTTCCTTTTTCCTCTTAGCTAGTCTCACAATTTCACCTGTCATCCATGGTTCCCTAATCTTGCCATTTCTATCCCTCATTTTCACAGGAACATGTCTCTCCTGCACGCTAATCAACCTCTCTTTCAAAGCCTCCCACATATCACATGTGGATTTACCTTCAAACAGCTACTCCCAATCTACATTCCCCAGCTGCTGCCGAATTTTGGTATAGTTGGCCTTCCCCCAATTTAGCACTCTTCCTTTAGGACCACTCTCGTCTTTGTCCATGAGTATTTTAAAGCTTACGGAATTGTGATCACTGTTCCCAAAGTAGTCCCCTACTGAAACTTCAAACACCTGGCCGGGTTCAGTCCCCAACACCAGGTCAAGTAAGGCCCCTTCCCGAGTTGGACTATTTACATACTGCTCTAGAAAACCCTCCTGGATGCTCCTTACAAATTCTGCTCCATCTAGACCTCTAACACTAAGTGAATCCCAGTCAATGTTGGGAAAATTAAAATCTCCTATCACCACCACCCTGTTGCTCCTACATCTTTCCATAATCTGTTTACATATTTGTACCTCTATCTCACGCTCGCTGTTGGGAGGCCTGTAGTACAGCCCCAACATTGTTACCGCACCCTTCCTATTTCTGAGTTCTGTCCATATTGCCTCACTGCTCGAGTCCTCCATAGTGCCCTCCTTCAGCACAGCTGTGATATCCTCTTTGACCAGTAATGCAACTCCTCCACCCCTTTTACCTCCCTCTCTATCCCGCCTGAAGCATCGATATCCTGGGATATTTAGTTGCCAATCATGCCCTTCCCTCAACCAAGTCTCAGTAATAGCAATAGCATCATACTCCCAGGTACTAATCCAAGCCCTAAGTTCATCTGCCTTACCTACTACACTTCTTGCATTAAAACAAATGCACCTCAGACCACCAGTCCCTTTACATTCATCATCTGCTCCCTGCCTGCTCTTCCCCTTAGTCACACTGACTTCATTATCTAGTTCCTTACAGGCTTTTGTTACTACCTCCTTACTGTCAACTGACCTCCTCAATTGGTTCCCATCCCCCTGCCACATTAGTTTAAACCCTCCCCAACAGCGTTAGCAAAAGCACCCCCAAGGACATTGGTTCCAGTCTGGCCCAGGTGTAGACCGTCCAATTTGTAATAGTCCCACCTCCCCCAGAACCGGTCCCAATGTCCCAAAAATCTGAACCCCTGCTTCCTGCACCATCTCTCAAGCCACGCATTCATCCTGACTATTCTTTCATTTTTACTCTGACTATCACGTGGCACTGGTAGCAATCCTGAGATTACTACCTCTGAGGTCCTACTTTTTAACTTGGCTCCTAACTCCCTAAACTCTGCTTGTAGGACCTCATCCCATTTTTTACCTATATCATTGGTGCCTATGTGCACAACGACAACTGGCTGTTCACCCTCCCCCTTTAGAATGTTCTGCAGCCGATCTGAGACATCCCTGACCCGTGCACCTGGGAGGCAACATACCATTCGGGAGCCTCGTTTTCGACCACAGAACCGCCTATCTACTCCCCTTACAATCGAATCCCCTACGACTATAGCCCTTCCACTCTTTTTCCCGCCCTTCTGAACAGCAGAGCCAGCCACGGTGCCATGGACCTGGCTACTGCTGCCTTCCCCTGGTGAGCCATCTCCCTCAACAGTATCCAAAACGGTATACTTGTTTTGGAGGGAGATAACCGCAGGGGACTCCTGCGCTGCCTTCCTGCTCTTTCTCTGCCTTTTGGTCACCCATTCCCTTTCTCCCTCAGCAATCCTAATCTGCGGTGTGACCAATTCACTAAACGTGCTATCCACGACCTCCTCAGCATCGCGCATGCTCCAAAGTGAGTCCATCCGCAGCTCGAGAGCCGTCATGCGGTCTAACAAGAGCTGCAGTTGGACACACTTCCTGCACGTGAAGGAGTCAGGGACATCAGCCATGTCCCTGAGCTCCCACATTGAGCAAGAGGAGCATGACACGGGTCTGAGATCTCCTGCCATTTTTAATCTTAAGCTTAACTTAGTTAAATGAAAAAGGAACGAAAAGTTTTTACCAATCACGATAAAACCAGAGAAATAGAAAAAGCCTTACCTTATAAACACCCCACCGAGTCCTTTTTTTTTGGTTAGAGGAGGAGGGCGGGTGGGAGACACTACAAGTGTGGTGTCTCGGGTTCAGAAACCGCCCAAATATATAGTGTTTTACTTACCCAGCAGCCCCCTGGCCTCCGCCGAAAACAAAAGGAAATTAAGTTTACTTTCAAACTGACCTTCCCAGCTGCTCACTCGCTCGCACTCTGCTCCCGAAAAAGCTGCTGCAATGAAAGGAAAGTTATTTTAAACCGCCCAAATATATAGTGTTTTTCTTACCCAGCAGCCCCCTGGCCTCCGCCGAAAACAAAAGGAAATTAAGTTTACTTTCAAACTGACCTTCCCAGCTGCTCACTCGCTCGCACTCTGCTCCCGAAAAAGCTGCCAGCAGCCCCCTGGCCTCCGCCGAAAACAAAAGGAAATTAAGTTTACTTTCAAACTGACCTTCCCAGCTGCTCACTCACTCGCACTCTGCTCCCGAAAAAGCTGCTGCAAAAGCTTTGACAACATGTCTCCATTTTCAGCAATATGAAAATTAATGTTATTGCTCCTCATCACATACAAAATATTGAACTAGATTTCTTTGACCATTCTTCTTCAATGGATGGAAAATGTCTTGCAATCGGAAAAGGATTAATGAGATTAACAGAGCAAACATCTGTCCATTATTATGACCGACCACTCAAGTCAAAGCCCCCAATCAAAATATACGATTCTGATTGTGGTGGGAGAAATGCACCATTGATTCTGTCCCGTCCCTCCACAGATCGCCTAACATATCATCTTAAACTTTCCAAATTAAAGAAAGACACAGCCAGATTGTACCATCTATTAACCCCCGAATGAGGCTAACCAAACCAGGTAGCTTTAGATCAACAAATTAACTGTTTAATTAGAAAAACTAAATTCTTAAACACTACTAAGATATAAACAACATATAAAATAGAAAAACATTAGTGTCCTTGCATATTTACGCTCCTGCTGAAGTGAAATCTTCCAATTTGGAATAGTCCAAGGTTGCTTGAAGTCCTCACAGCTGTCCCATGGGGAAAAAAAGGTTCTTCAACAGTAGGGTCAAGTTCAGAAGTTGAAATGATTCTCTTCTTCCAGCGATGAATTGAACAATTACAGTTCAGTAATTAAAGGAATTTGGTTATATTCTTTTAAGAAACTAATCTGGCTTGACATCAGAATTCTGAGAGTATAATAAAGAAGGTTTAAATAAACAAAGAAAGAACTCTCATTTCCTTCAGTCTATGCTGGTCCAGCTGTCTGTCTGTTTCTCTGTCAAAAAACAGTTTTTCAGCAAGTTTCAAACCTCAATCAGAAACAATGTAACTCATGTCTTTGGTCCTGAGTGGTTGTATCCCAGCAACTGGAATGCACTCTTTGAATCACAGGCTCTGAGTGGCTGTATCCCGGGCAACGAGAATGCATTTTTTGACTCAGTCTCTGGAGCTTGTTGCCTTAAAGCAGTACTGTTCCTTTTCCAGCCTTAAAGGCACACTGAATTCTTCCCAAAAAAACTATAGGATCATAACACCTCCACCCTGGCAGAATGAAACACCATTCCTGGAATGCATTTCATTACAATGTGCAAAAAATACAAATTGGAAAAAATCGCTAACATTTTTTCGCATTTACAGGCATAATCTTTTATAAAATGTGAAGACTACAACAAGCAGTTCCATCAGAACATTTCAGCTTTAAATTTTCAAAAGGTTGTCCCAATTAAGCCACTTCAAATTTCCAAGCCTTGTCTGCCAGTTGTTTTGTGTCCCTCTTGTCCATCACCTCAGGCGGGTGAACTGTACAGCTAGGAGCACTGACCACCACTGGGTTCACTATTCTCTGAGAAGTTTCTCGAGTACCCCTTAACCTATGTGGCATCACTTGACACTGGAAAACCTTGTCCAGTGTAACAGAAGCTGATTTTTTCTTACCCCGGGGAGTCAAAGGAATTTGACAGCATCCTTAAAAACACATCTGTCTCTTTAAGAGATGTTGTATTGCCCACTCTGTCCATACAGTTCTTTAAATGAGAATTTGGGTAGGAGTCTGCCTTCTTTTACTACAGCGACTTTTCTAGAGTCTATGCAAGTTTGAGCCGAATCACATCAAGACCATCTGTGAATTCCAGCTGTCCTATCTAAGTTCAACTAAGCTGCCCTTCAGCACGCATTGTACCCCTGCTTCCACTTAAGTCTGTCTGTCTGGATCTAACTGACCAGGATGTTGGGATGTTGTTTTAAAGGAATGGTTCTCCCTATATCCACGTCATGTGTGGCTAAGGTTGTACATCCTGACTTATCCCTACAAACTTTGTGAAACATTGTGAAAACCCTGGTTAGGACTTCACGCTGTTTTGCCTCTAAGTGTAAAAACCTATCTTTTAATTTTCCTAGCTATTCTGTATTTGCTAATCGATAGTTGGAGGTTCAATCTGAGAATTTCCTACGCCTGCTTCTACCTCATCCTCACTATCCTTTTCTTTCTCAACAGTTCCGATTACTTGACATACCTATTCTGGCTTATCCTCCTCCCTCCAGTAATATTGTTTGAGCATATTAATGTGACACAACCAGTTCTTCTTCCGGCAATCAGGGGTATCAATCAAGTAATCTACCTTATCCACTCTTTTGATCACTCTATATAGGCCACTGAACTGTGCTTTTAATGGTTCTCCCTGTAATGGTAACAACACTAATACTTCATCCCTTGGTTTTATGGTAGGTTATGGTTTTCCCACCATTTGACAGGCATGCCCTACAAAATTGTCTCACATCCTTAGTAAGACCTGGCCAGTAATAATGTTGGCTTATGCGTGACTTAGTCTTCCGAATTCCCCTATGTCCTGCAAAAGAAATGTTGTGTGCTAACCTTAATAATCCTTGTCAATATTTAGGTGATGCCACTATCTGTTCAACAACTGTCCAGTCTTCATTGGCAGGCCTATGAGACGGTCTCCATTTCCTCCTCAAAACCCCGTTTGTCATATAATAGCCTTCTGGAACTCCTTTTGCCTCAGCTTCTGACAGAGCTGTCTGTGCTATTCGGTATATCTTGGGATCAGCTTGCTGTGCTGCAATGATAGATGATCTGGTAAAGATCTCATTTGGATTTTCTAAATCCCCAAATATGGCTATCTATTTGTGGTGCCCCTTTTACCTCTGACAATGGATCCTGTTTAGCCATTGCTCGGGTAACTACACATACAGGAAATATTCCCGGAACTTTTTCCTGTAATTGCTCCTTTTCCTTAATTTCATTTGGTTCCTCTGTAACTATTGGAGAAACTGATATTTTTGATCCAGCCAATTAATTTCCTAGGAGTAGATCAATTCCCCTTACTGGTAAACCTTGGACAACACCTACAGTTACTATCCCAGATATTAAGTCACTCTCTAGGCGTACTTTATACCAAGATACGGGCATATTCTCCCCTCCAATTCCATTAACTTTAGTGTTCAAGGCACTCTCTGGTGGAAACCTCATACCTTTCCCCAGCAAGAGTGTTTGGGTTGTTCCTGTGGCCCTGAGTATAATGATAGGTTTTCCTGCCTCACTTACAGGATATGGAGTTACTCTTCCCTTTGAAATAAATTCATTATAACTCTCAGGTATTTTATTCTTGACCTCTGCACTCCTCTTAATTTTCGTATCTGGTTTCACATTCACAGCTGTTGTTAAAGCTATAGCCTGGTCTGCTATACTCTCAGTCAGAGTCTTTTCTTCTGCACTAACTTTGCATACCCCAACAAGTCCTATGGGTTTACCTCGCAATTTCCAGCACTCTGAACGAAGATGACCCGTTTTGTTGCAATGATAACACTTTGGCTTGCAAACCTCACTTCTACCCTTAGCACCTTCCTTTCTGACCTGAGGAGGTGATCCTGGGGCATTCCCAGCTGTTCCTTCTTATCCCCAGCTATTTGCCTTCCTTTCACTTTCCCACTTTCTATCCTTCTCGGATTTATGGGAATGATGGACAAAATAGGTTGGCTTATTCACAAGCTCAAAATAATCAGCAATTTCTGTTGCTTGCCTAGCTTTCAAAACTTTCAGGTTATCTGTGTGAGTTCTCACTAATGAAGGAATGGAATTTTTAAACTCTTCTAAGAGAATCAATTCTCTGAGGTTCTCATTCGTGGTTTCTAACTTTAATGCCCGTATCCAACGGTCAAAATTCATTTGCTTCACCCTCTCAAATTCTAAATATGTCTGCCCAGCCAATCTCCGTAAGTTCCTAAACTTCTGACGATAAGCTTCAGGGACTATCTCATATGCAGTGAGAATAGCCCTTTTTGCCATCTCATAATCTGCAGAAGTCTCTTCAGGAAGCATAGCATAAGCTTCATGAGTTCTACCTCCCAGCCTACCCTGAATAATCAGTGCCAACTTTTTTTCGGCCATTTCATCTGTTTGGCTGTTTTTTCAAAAGATATGAAAAATGCCGCTACATCCCTTTTCTCCAACTTAGGAAGAGTCTGTATAAATTATAAAAACTTTTCACTGGGTCCTGATCTAAATTCAGATTCTTCCTGACCTGAATTTTCCCTGGATTTAAGACTACCCCTTTGTCTTAGTTCCATCCCTTTTAACTTAATTTCCCTCTCTTCTCTTTCACTCTCTCTCTGAAATTCAAGTTTTCTTAATTCTTTTTCATCTCATGTTTTTTCATTTCTATCTGAATCCGAGCCAATACCACTGCATCACTCTCGGACCTACTACCTTCTTGTCTCTCATATTCCCTTTCTTGTTCCTCGTATTCATCGTCATCGTCATCGTCATCGTCATTGTCATTGTCATCGTCATCATCATCTTCTTCTTCTTCTTCTTCTTCTTCTTCCAGATGTTTGTCAATTATCTTTACTTTTTTGGCAACTGATTTCAATTCCAACCCCAATTTCGCTGCAAATTCTTTCAATTTGCTCTTAGTTAAAGTTATCAAGCCACTCAGGGAAACATTCTGCTTTCCCAAAAACTCTGCTACAACCACTAATGCCAGTACAATGGTATAGACTGTACCTTATTATACAAGAGACCTGGTTCTTTTATTTCTTTGTACTTGGTGTCAGATTTAGATCCCAACAATAGAGTTTCCAATTGATCCTGATTTAAATATGTTGTCCCAGAAACAAGTAATTAATATGATTCCAAATGTGATCCCTCCAAATTAGTCTGATTCTAATCCCAGACACGAGCCCCCAATTTAAATATGATTCAATCTGATTGTGGTGGGAGAAACGCACTGTTGATTCAGTTCCATCCCTCCACAGATCGCTTAACCTGTCATTTTAAACTTTCCAAATTAAAGAACGACCAAGCCAAATTGTACCATCTATTAACCCCTGAATGAGGCTAACCAAACCAAGTGTCTTTAAATCAACAAACTAACTGTTTAACTAGAAAAACTAAATTCTTAAACACTGCTAAGATATAAACAACATTTAAAATAGAAAAAAATTGTGTCCTTGCATATTTACGCTCCTGCCAAAGTGAAATCTTCTAATGTGGAACAGTCCAAGGTTGCTTGAAGTCCTCACAGCTGCCCAATAGGGAAAAAAAAGGTTCTTCAACAGTAATATAGTCAGTGATCTAGTTCAGAAGTTGAAATTATTCTCTTTTCCAGTGATGAAGTGAACAATTACAGTTCAGTAGTTAAAAGAATTTGGTTATTTTCTTTTAAGAAATTATTCTGGCTTGGCATCAGAATTCTGAGTATAATAAAGAAGGTTTAAATAAACCAAGAGAGAACTCTCATTTCCTTCAGTATATACTGGTCCAGCTATCTGTCTGTTTTTGTGTCAGTTTTTCAGCGAGTTTCAAACGTCAATCAGCAACAATGTATCATGTCTTTGGTTCTATGTGGCTGTATCCCGGCAATGAGAATGCACTCTTTGAATCACAGTCATGAGTGGCTGTATCCTGGGAAACAAGAATGCATTCTTTGACTCAGTCTCTGTAGCTTGTTGCCAAAAAGCAGTACTGCTCCTTTTCCAGCCTTAAAGGCACACCGCATTCTTCCCAAAGAAAAAACTACAGGATCATAACAATTATCAATTAAGCAATTAAACTTTGGCTCAATTCATACTTTGTCATTGAGAAGACCAATCTGAGTAATGGCTAACACTTATCAAAGATACCACTAAGCATATCTCTAATAAGAGTTTTCATTTCTCAGTCCGTGTGAATGCTCCAGAGAAGTACAGGATAGTTCCTGGTTTGGTGACAAGTAAGAAGGAAAGAAACTTGCATTTTGCCTGCTTCTTCATGGTTCCTAATGGTTACCAAGGATCATCATTATCAGAGCTCTTGGAGAAGTACATAACTTTGCAAATGTCCCTACCCTTCGTCCAGCTGAAGATCAATGGCTTCAGGCAATAGCTTGAATTAGAATTAGAATTAGAATTAGAACATTACAGCGCAGTACAGGCCCTTCAGCCCTCGATGTTGCGCCGACCTGTGAAACCATCTGACCTACACTATTCCATTTTCATCCATATGTCTATCCAATGACCACTTAAATGCCCTTAAAGTTGGCGAGTCTACTACTGTTGCAGGCAGGGCGTTCCACGCCCCTACTACTCTCTGAGTAAAGAAACTACCTCTGACATCTGTCCTATATCTATCACCCCTCAACTTAAAGCTATGTCCCCTCGTGTTTGCCTTCACCATCCGAGGAAAAAGACTCTCACTATCCACCCTATCCAACCCTCTGATTATCTTATATGTCTCTATTAAGTCACCTCTCCTCCTCCTTCTCTCCAACGAAAACAACCTCAAGTCCCTCAGCCTTTCCTCGTAAGACCTTCCCTCCATACCAGGCAACATCCTAGTAAATCTCCTCTGCACCCTTTCCATAGCTTCCACATCCTTCCTATAATGCGGTGACCAGAACTGCACTCAATACTCCAGGTGCGGTCTCACCAGAGTTTTGTACATCTGCAGCATGACCTCGTGGCTCCGAAACTCGATCCCCCTACTAATAAAAGCTAACACACCATATGCCTTCTTAACAGCCCTATTAACCTGGGTAGCAACCTTCAGGGATTTATGCACCTGGACACCAAGATCTCTCTGTTCATCTACACTACCAAGAATCTTTCCATTAGCCCAGTACTCGGCATTTCTGTTACTCCTTCCAAAGTGAATCACCTCGCACTTTTCCGCATTAAACTCCATTTGCCATCTCTCAGCCCAGCTCTGCAGCCTATCTATGTCCCTCTGTACCCTACAACATCCTTCGGCACTATCCACAACTCCACCGACCTTAGTGTCATCCGCAAATTTACTAACCCACCCTTCTACACCCTCTTCCAGGTCATTTATAAAAATGACAAACAGCAGTGGCCCCAAAACAGATCCTTGCGTTACACCACTAGTAACTAAACTCCAGGATGAACATTTGCCATCAACCACCACCCTCTGTCTTCTTTCAGCTAGCCAATTTCTGATCCAAAGCTCTAAATCACCTTCAACCCCATACTTCCGTATTTTCTGCAATAGCCTACTGTGGGGAACCTTATCAAACACCTTACTGAAATCCATATACACCACATCCACTGCTTTACCCTCATCCACCTGTTTGGTCACCTTCTCGAAAAACTCAATAAGGTTTGTGAGGCATGACCTACCTCATAATCTAACCCTTGGAGCTCTGGTAATGTTCTGGTGTATCGAGGCCAGTCTATCTTTTCTAAGGTGCGGTGTCCAGAACTGTACACGGTACTCCAGATATGATCTAGCCAGGGCTTTGTATAATTGTACCAAAACTACTCCCTCCCCCTTTATAGTCTAGCCCTCTAAGCTAACATTCCATTAGCCTTTTTATTATTTTTTGTACCTGATGACTACATTTTGGTGATCTGTGTGCATGGACCCCTAAATCTCTTTGGATCTCCACTGTTCCTAGATTTTCACCATTTAATTAACACTCGAACATATCCTTTTTTGGTCCAAAATGGAAGACCTCACAATTGCCTGCATATTGACTGCACAAACGTCACTTTTTGGGTGTTGCAAGTAAATTCAGAGATGTACCTCAACCGCAAAGGGTTCCGCACTCAATGTCCAGCTGGCGTGCGACTATACTCAGAGCATCATGCATTCCAAAAGGCATTTGATGCAGTGCTACACAACAGACTTGTGAGCATAATGATACCTCATGGAATAAAAAGGACAGTAGCAACATGGATATGAAATTGGCTGATTGACAGGAAACAAAGAGTAGTGGTTAATGGATGTTCTTCAAGCTGGAAGAAGGTTTGTAGTGGACTTCCCCAGGGATCAGTGTTGGGACCCTTGCTCTTCCTGATATATATGAATGACCTAGACCTTGGTGTACAGGGCACAATTTCAAAATTTGCAGATGATACAAAACTTGGAACAATTGTGAACTGTGAGGATGATAGTGCAGAACTTCAAAAGGACATAGACAAGTTGGTGAAAAGGGCGGACAAGTTGTAGATGAAGTTCAATGTGGAGAAATGTGATGTGGTTCGTTTTGGTAAGAAGAACAAGGAGAGACAATACAACATGAAGGGTGCAACTCTAAAAAGGGTGCAGTAGCAGAGGGACCTGGTGGTATATGTACTTAAGTCATTGAAGGTGGCAGGACAGGTTGAGACAGCATTTAATAAAGCATACAGTATCCTACGTTAAATTAATAGGGTCATAGAGTACAAGAGCAAGGAGGTTATGTTGAACTTGTATAAACACTAGTTCAGCCTCAGCTGAAGTATTGCATCCAGTTCTGGGCATCACACTTTAGGAAAGATGTGAAAGCATTATAAAGAGTACAGAAAAGATTCACGAGAATGGTTCCAGGGATGAGGAAAGTCAGTTATGAAGATAGATTGGAGAAGTTGGGATTGTTTTCCTTGGAGAAGGCTGAGACGAGATTTAATAGAGATATTTCAAATCACTGGAGGTCTGGACAGAGTGGATAGGGAAAAACTGTTCTCACTCGTGAAAGTATCGAGAATGAGAAGGAACAGATTTAAAGTGATTAGCAAAAGAAGCAAAAGCGACATGAGGAAAAACTTTTTCATGCAGCGAGTGGTTAGGGTCTGGAATGCACCTCCTCCTTGTGAACCTCAATCCCATCTAGCCTAGTAGCCTGAATCTCAGTATTCTCCTCGACAACATTTTCTTTCTCTACTGTAAATACTGATGCAAAATATTCATTTAACACTTCCCCGACCTCCTCTGATTCCACACACAACTTCCCACTACTATCCTTGATTGGCCCTAATCTAACTCTAGTCATTCTTTTATTCCTGATATACCTATAGAAAGCCTTAGGGTTTTCCCTGATCCTATCCGCCAATGACTTCTCGTGTCCTCTCCTTGCTCGTCTTAGCTCTCCCTTTAGATCCTTCCTGGCTAGCTTGTAACTCTCAAGCGCCCTAACTGAGCCTTCACGTCTCATCCTAACATAAGCCTTCTTCTTCCTCTTGACACGCGCTTCAACTTCTTTAGTAAACCACGGCTCCCTCGCTCGACAACTTCCTCCCTGCCTCACAGGTACATACTTATCAAGGACACGCAGTAGCTGCTCCTTGAATAAGCTCCACATTTCGATTGTTCCCATCCCCTGCAGTTTCCTTCCCCATCCTACGCATCCTAAATCTTGCCTAATCGCATCATAATTTCCTTTCCCCCAGCTATAATTTTTGCCCTGCGGTATATACCTGTCCCTGCCCATCGCTAAGGTAAACCTAACCGAATTGTGATCACTATCACCAAAGTGCTCACCTACATCTAAATCTAACACCTGGCCGGGTTCATTACCCAGTACCAAATCCAATGTGGCATCGCCCCTGGTTGGCCTGTCTACATACTGTGTCAGAAAACCCTCCTGCACACACTGGACAAAAACTGACCCATCTAAAGTACTCGAACTATAGTATTTCCAGTCGATATTTGGAAAGTTAAAGTCTCCCATAACAACTACCCTGTTACTCTCGCCCCTGTCGAGAATCATCTTCGCTATCCTTTCCTCTACATCTCTGGAACTATTTGGAGGTCTATAAAAGACTCCCAACAGGGTGACCTCACCTCTCCTGTTTCTAACCTCGGCCCATACTACCTCCGTAGACGTGTCCTCAAACTTCCTTTCTGTCGCTGTAATACTCTCCTTGATTAACAATGCCACACCCCCCCCCCCCCCTTTTACCATCTTCTCTGTTCTTACTGAAACATCTAAATCCCGGAACCTGCAACATCCATTCCTGCCCCTGCTCCACCCATGTCTCCGAAATGGCCACTACATTGAGATCCCAGGTACCAACCCATGCTGCAAGCTCACCCAGCTTGCACATTAAAATTGACAATGACCAAAGACCAAACTGCCTGTGTATCACTGAGAGGAAGTATGGCTTCAGAGTGGCCAGACTAGCATGGTGACTTAGTACACTGCCTTTCACCTTTGGGATCTGTGGTGAAAACCTTTTCTCGCTGCTGTCTAATAAAGTTGCTCTTGAAATTAATTTGGTTAGTTTGAACCATGATCCTAGAAGGTAACAATACACAATTATCTATAATTTGGCATAAATTACCAATGGCACCCAGAGGAAATAAGGATAAAAGCATTAAAATTGCAATGATATGGTAAGGGAGTGGTCTGTTGAGCAATTTAGTCACATATTATTGTATAGTTTCCAAACTATGGTCTCTGTCAGCTTATAGTATCTCTGACCGTTTGTGATCAGACTGTTATATTTATTCTCCATATGTTGATTTACTTGTGCATTATTTGTGCTCTAAACTTGTGGACATTAAGAAATGAGTGAATATTTGCAATAAGTCCTTAGGGTGTGTCAGTTTATTCAGGAGAACGGAGTGTAAAAAGATTTGAACACCATTGCGTCATTGAAGCAGAATAGATGGAGTTTAACTTAACTTGTTCTGTATCTGACCTGGGAATGATTGAGGCTGATGGTGGGCACCATACTGCAAAAATTCCATTCCCCAGGAGATAGCATTCACTTTGATAAGTACAGAAATTTCAGCAAAAACTGATTAAAAATTAATGTGGTTTAAGATTATTTGCTTGTGGGGCAAATTGGTTTAATATACATTAATTCATGGCTGGTTTGATTTTGTTGGTTTATATACAGCAAGTTGGTTTAATTTACACTAATTAGGGGTTGATTGGTGTGAATGTTTTAATGTCCATTCAATTAGCAGTCGGCTTGGTGTGAATTGGAGTAACATGCATTAAGTTGTGATTGGTTTAGTAAAAACTAATCTAATAAGCAACTGCTTTAGTGTGAACTGGTTCAGTCCACTGTAGCTATATTACTTTAGATATAATAAGGGTGAAATTGGTCTTCAGCACTAATATAAAATGGGCGATAGCAAATGGGAAGCTTATTTTATTCCATGCCTGATTTCGAAGTCAATAGAATCATGGAGCTGATACGCCGTGATCCATTTTACGCTATCACCAAAGATCAATTTCACCACCACAAATATCAGAATTTAGCTACAGTTTTTCTCTGTAAACAAATTATTTTTGAGGAAAATTGCAGTGAATAACTTGATGTTGACAGTATTGTTGTTCAACATTGATAGGTTACAATGTAACAGTAAAAATCTATGTTAGTTGAGTAAATTTGATTTGATGATTAATATGACAATTTATCAAGGTTGTTAATTTAGGAAAATGGGTTATTCAACCATGACTACATTTATACTTTTGCAATACCTAATGTGTTACAAATAGCAGCTTGTTGACAGGAGTTGGTGCAGCATAAAGAATCAGCAGCATCTTATAATTCATAGAATTTAATTTGATGTAATTCTCAAATAGGCTGAGTCTGGTGCTGTGCATGAAATGATGTGTAATGGCTTCATCTCCATGTAATCAAGTGTCCTATTTGAAAGAACTGTTGACTAAGGTCACCACATAGCAATTTAGATTGCGGTACTTAAATGATAGTAAGCAAAGTAAATGAGAAGTTGTGCATTGTAGTTGAACAATCACACAATGCAGTAACAGAACTTTGGAAGCTTTAGTTTATATATGTCTTTTTTTGTGTGTGTTTCAGGTTAATAAATGCTGAATATATAAGGATCTGATTATACCCAGGCACAGTCCACAATGAAATCTAAAGTGTGGATAACTGAAGTATTTGGGATAATATCTGTCTAGATACCATCCTATTTATGCCTAAAAATGTGACAGTAGTGGGACAAAATCATGTAGGAAACAAAGCTGTCAACTTACTACTTGAGGACAAGATCTACCATCTACACGCTTGGCTTGTGACTCCTTTCAGGAATTCATACTTAGTGGCCAAACTGGGATACAATCTGATCTATGGATCAAATAGATCCCTCATCGAGCAGCTCATTGGAGTCCACAAGCAAAGGTTCCTCTGCCTGGGCAGGTCTGGCTTCCTTCAATACAGCCCATAAAGAGTGTCCCACCTGATACTACTTTGATTTATGCTGGATAACTTTGTTGTACAATAGAGACAGCACATGGACAAGGACCTTCAGCATGAATACTGAGAGGACACTGATGACATAGAGGATGGTGAGGAAATGGGAGAAGTCCAACACCAACCTGTAGTCAATGCTCTTTAGCAGCAGCTCATTGAAGAGTGCTTCAGTTCAACAAGCCCTGCACCACTGCATTAACAGCTATGACCAACATCTCTCCCAGCCCTTCCATCCTCCAACAAACTTCATTTAAGACCAACATTGATATTCATGTCAACTAACATAGCAGGATCATCAGGACCTAGAGGAACATTGCACACAAATATTTGAAAAGGATTATACAAATGCTTAACATTAATTATTACCTTGATATTAATCCATAGTGTCTTTCTTAAATTCTCTATAAACCTATTGTAAAGCTTTTACAGGGTGCTGCCCCTGTGGCTGCAGTATGAGAGATGGAGAGCTGCTGTGGCTCAATCAGACCTCATGAGATGCTCATGTTTCGTGCCATCTAGGAGCTTGGGCCTGAGAGGGTTCAGCTTCAAATTACAATAACTTGGCAGCTGCCAGGACAGTGTGGCCCAGCTGAATTTCTAGCACCAAGGTGGGCATTGGTTGAAAGGGCAACATGGGTACAGATGCACTATCTTGAGAGATGGCAACTCGTTCAATTCCCATTGCACAACTGCCCCTGCTATCAGGCTGCAGCTTAGCACTCCCACTAATCTGTGAGCGAGCAGGCTGTAATTGGTCTGTAACCAAAGTGAAGCCCGTATCCATTCAATGTTCCAGCCTGTCCAAGGTAGAGGAGCTGATGGAACCCTCAGCCTGCATGGCCTCAGAATGAGCATCCTTGAAAAATGCTACTACTACTAGATTCCTATAGGGTAGGACAGCTGCAGCATCCATTGAGCTGATCACATGCTCTACAGAGTGTCAATGTGATGTGCTAGAACACCACACAAGTTGACAGTGGACTCTTCTCCACACTCCAAAGTGAGAGAATGTTATACTGTGTTTCTTCCTTCACTGCTTTGGAGCTCTTCTGTGGAAGGCTGTGATGATGCCACTTACTCCACAATATTCTGCTCAAACCATCACACCACTATTCACTCTCTTGTCACCTCTAGACTAGATTTTCTGGTCTCCTCGCTGTAGGTCTCCCTTCTAACTCCTTCCCACAGCTCTTAATTCAATCCAATCTTCGCCATTCTACTCCTGTCCTGTACAAAGTTTTGTTCACTCATCACCTCCGTCCTTGCTGATTTACCCTGGTTCCCTGTTCCCCAACACATTGAATTTAAAACTCTTATTGTCAATATCACCTCTTTTCAATCTGGACCCCATTCTATCTCTGTAATCTCCTCAAGCCATATGTTTCCTCCCACACCCTTTGTTTCCCCAGTTCTAGCCTTCTGTGCACCCCCCTCCCTTTGTTGTGCCAATTGTGGCAGAGCCTTCAGCTACTTTGGTCCCACTCTCTTGCAGTTACCTCCCTAAATCCCCTTGTCTTATTTGCTCTCCATTTTAGGAACTTTCATAAATCCCATCTTTTTGGATAGCTTTCAGTCACCTCTTCTGACTCTCCCAACCATGGCTTGGTGTTTAATGTGTTTTTTTTCTTCTATGAAACATTTTAAGACATTTTTCTATGCTAAAAGCATTAAATAAATGTTGCAAAATTTCTTTTGTCTACATAGACCTTACATGGAACAAAGCATGTCACTGTGCCAAATATTTCTCAATTGAAGACCATCTACACTTAATGAATTGTGAAAACTTCATGGAGTAGAAATTCATCTTGGGCAGTATTGCAAAATTGGTATTGGTTTGGCCATCTGCTGCACACAGCGTGTGAAATTCAGTTTCATTGCAGTCAAGAGAACTGAGTATCAGGTTCTGCGTATAACAGGCAGCTGATTCGATACCACCCATTTTGTGCATCACCTGAGAAAAATTTCTAACCCCATACACTTGTATGGAAAGACCATTTTATCTGTTCAGTTGAAAGTGAAAGTTATGGATCTTGCCTGCAGTAGATTATGTATTTTAAGCTGTGGTAGTAATCAAAATGTACAGTGACCTGCCGCTTTGCTATACATAGATATTAAAAGATGTTGACTTATTTTTTATTAGAATTATAATTTAAATTCCTTTTTCATCATGGTCACCATTACCTTCCATTAAAACAGTGGTCAGAATTTTACGCCCAACCCCACCGCCCCCCATCGCGTGAGCAGGCTGGAGGCAGGGGGTCATAAAATTGAGTGGAAGGCAGGGGGTGCCGTTCCTGTCACCTTCTGCCCCCACTGCGATTTTACAAGAAACGGCGGCAGCGAGAAACAGCCCGCGTGCCCCAGGCCAATTAAGGCCCTTTAGTGACCAATTAACTGCCACTAAAGGGTCTCCTCCACCGCTGCTCGTATATTACCAGCGGCGGGCAGGCAGCTCAGGCCCCCCAGGAGGTCACCCAGTAAAACCTGGCGGCCTCCTTGAGGCTGGGGGAGGGCCCTCCTGATCGGTCACCCTGTGCCCCACGGAGGGCCTCCCCCCACAGCCCAGCTGCCCCCACTGAAATACATTCTCCCCCCCCCCCCCATCCCCCTAACCGACCCCCTTTGCCTCACTGGGGCCCATCAGGCCTCACAAACATGCCTTTTTATCAGGGCCAGTATCCTTCTTGCTCCACTCCCTGGCTGCAGTCCCAGTAATGGCCACCGCTCCTGGCAGCACTGCTGGGACTGAGAGTTGCTGGCCTGCTGATTGGTTGGCAGCTCTTGGAGGTGGGATGTCCTGCCTCAGAGGGGCAGAAGTCCTGCCTGAGACCGATTAAGGGCTTGGGCCACGTAAAATCTCTGTGTGGCTCCCAGGCCCAGCTTGGGCGGGCTTGGCTCCAACTTTAAAGCCAGTGGGCGGGGCCTCTGCCCTGCCTTAAAATCCCAGCCCGTGTCTAAAGTGTGTATCTCACTAACCTGTCTCTCATACAGACTTTCAAAATTATAGCATAAATACCCATCATGCAATGTGGTGACATTTACACTCTCAGGCTTCATCTGGATGATTTCATTCCCTCACTTTCTCACAAGTGGTCCATTACGTGCTGCACGTTAACACTTGGGTATTATTTCATATTATCTTGACAGTCAGAACGTTTCACGACTTCTACTCTGGTTACAGCAAAATACAGTCCACAACTGCACAGTTCTTGCTAGTTGTTTTTATGTTGAGCAAAAAGTTTTTGTCACGCTTTCTCTTAGTTATCCTCTTGGCCTCCTTTCCATACTTTAAAAAAAAAATTCTCATAATTTTCTTCTGCATGATCCCCCAATATTTGTCATCTTACTTTTCCCCTCTAAAATCTTTATTTACCCATGAAACTCTTGGCTTTGACACTTTCACTTTCTCTTACCTTTACCTCACTTGTCTCATATTTAAATATCTCCTGTTACTGGTGCTTCATTAAAGTACATTGTAATATTCAAATTAAGCTTATGGTCATTTTCAATGGGACAATTTTAGACCAGTCTAAAAGGCTTGTTGGCAGATCATGCTTGATGCTAAAATGGTGCGATATCGTTCTGAGCCAGGTTTTCTAGTCCTCCAGCACCCGTTCTGTTCCTGCACCACCAGATAATGACCAGAAAATCTATCTTACAGTATTTTATAACATCAACAAAAATGGTATTTTCCTTGTTTCTACATCAAAGCTTTAAAAAATGTATTTAACTATTGGCTATATCTTAACTTACTGGAGGTTATTAAAAGATTTGTTCCCAAACATGGAAATGATTAATACTTAAATAAATGGATTTGTATCTGTTTTTAATATGTTCTTCTTTGGCATCCTTGTCTTGAGAGACAAATGGGTATGCACCTAGAGGAGGTCAGTGATCGCCCCCCTCAAGTATAAATCAGGGGACACGATCACTGACCAACGCAAGCAAATGAACCGTTGGGTGGAGCACTACCTAGAACTGTACTCCAAGGAAAATGTTGTCACTGATTCCACCCTCAATGTTTTTAATATGTACATTGAATATTTTCACAAAGCAAATGATGTACTGTAGAATGTCTTATAATCATTCAAGGAATAAATGTGGGAGCGGGAGGCACCTGTATTTTCATGGAAATTTAGAATTGAGTGATAGGTTTGACTACCCTCTCACTTGTTTCGCTGTATAACAGGCCTGTAATATTTGCAATGAGAATATCCTTGCTGGTCGGTTGCAGTAGGTATCGAACAGATCTTTAAACAAACATTAGCATCAGGTGAATTACCAAATGGGTAAATGAAATAATTCTTTCGGTGAACGGATTATTAATGAAATTTTCTTATACATTTCTGCATGTTCAGAATATAGTATATGGAGAAAATGTATGATTCTCTCCCTGTCTTTCTTTTGCTATTTATTACTTTTAGTTAGTAAATTAAATCATTATTTCTGAATTTGAAATCAGCCAGATTTTCTAAAACATAATTTTTTTCCTTCCAGTAAAAATTCTTTGGTTAATAAAGATGGTTTATGCATTAACTTCCTTTCAACTTGTAAGTACTGAAAGTGGCTAAATTCAGAACTAATTGCCAAGGTTCTGTTGGTAATTTTAACTAGGATAATTATTATGCAAAGCATACCCACCCAGAATGTTTGCATAACTATCACAAGCGCTTTCATAAATGATGCTTTAATTAGTCTTAATTAGAATTTGTTTAAGTCAGCAGGGAATGCAGAGCCCGTGAAATGATGTATGTAATAAGCATCAGGCTCACTTTTTTACTTGGGGAATAGAGCTGACAAAATCACATCACATTAAATTGATTCAGTCAGAATTAAAATTCTTATGGTATTAATTAAATGGGGTATCTCATTAGCAAGCTGCAGGGCGACGGAGCGACTCTTCTGTGACCAGATGTGGTAGAAGTAGTAGAGAACACTAACAGACCCTGCAGTGTCCGAAAAACAGTGTGTTAAGATTCAAGTGAAAGGTGTCATTGGTAGATCGTACCTCAACTATCTAGAATTGTGAATTAAATTGTTACTGAATGTTAGATAAATAATATAAAATAAGTATTAGACTATAAGTCAAACCTTTGTTTTTAAATTGTAGAGAATCCTCTACCCATTTTAAGATATTTGTGTACTTTTATTCTTGGCATTTCTTCATGGAAGAAGATTTTGGGAAGGTTGTAGTCATAATTTGCAGGCCGGCTGGTGGCTAGTCAGTCCTATCCATGACCAGCAGATTCTCCCACAGTGGGTACAAGTGAAGTTGTAGTCGCTGCTGTGGACAAATGGATCTATCCCTCTCCTCCTCTTCTCTTTCATGCTGGTTCTTTGCTCAGTCTCAACGGTGTCTGTAGCCCTCCTAATGTAGCAGCTCCAGGCATCACGATCTATGGCCTGCATTTCCTACTGGCGATGGTCGATGTGGCACACAGCGAGGGACTTCTTCAGGGAGTCCTTGAAACGTTTGCATGGGGCTCCTCTGTTCCTTTTACCCGTGGTCAGCTCTCCATACAACACGATCTTGGGCAGGTGTGTCGTCCATCCGGGCAACGTGACCCACCCAATGCAGTTGGCTTTGCAGGAGGATGGCCTCAATGCTGGTGATGTTGGCTGTTTCCAGGACTTCAATGGTTGAGACGCTGTCCTACCAGCAGATCTTGAGGATGCTGCGGAGGCAGCGCTGATGGAAGCGCTCTAGAAGGCGTGCATAAAAGTAATAGATAAAATATAGATTTTTCTAATATTATATGCTCCATGACAGTACTACATTAAGAAGCATCTACAGGACAGTTTAGTGCTACCTATGCCCAGCTCTTAGTCAGAAATTTGATAACAAGCTAGCTCTGCTTAACCAAAAGTTAAACCTACTGACTACATAGTTTCTGTATGAATGGCCAAATATATAACATACCAATATTTCACTGGTTATTGGCACTTTTCCAATGCTGATTTGATAGGTAACACAGATAAAGTGGTTGGCACTGTTGGCACGATAGATGAAAAATGCGTGTAACCCTTATCCAAATTAGTGGCTGTGCAACAGATTCCCTATTTTTATAGAATAAAAACAAATTGCCTCTTTATATATGGTCTGACACACTTTTGAGAAGTATTTTGCCTCATAAGGAGTCATTACCATTGGGCCACTAGATCATCTTGATTGATTGAAAACTTGTTTTAGCGTGAAATAAAATGAAAAAGTATGATTCCCTAATGTCAGATTCTCAGCTATATCAGTCAGAGAAGGCAGAGAACAGAGACAGGGAGAGAAGGAAAATTTTAGGGTTGCTGCTCAGGGCACATTATAATAGTTGGCTCAGATTAGTGCCAAGTAAAGTTTTAAAGCAGATCATATGACTATCATGTTGGACAAGGAATCATGCATGGTCTGAACAGACCTGAAGAGAGGGAATAAAATACAGTGAAAATGGATAGAAGCAGCACACCATGGCACTTAGAGGTGAATCACATGTTCCTGACTGTAATCTCCCACATCACTCAGTTTCCAATCTTAACTTTGCCAGTGCAGGGAGGTGTTGTATGAAACCACTAGGATGAAGGAAAATTAGGCAGTATGGTTAAACTGTGCCTACTGATAGTAGCACAATACTGACCATATGCACCACTTTTGATTTGGGGTAATATTGAGCTCTGCTCAAGCATAGCCAGATGTATGACCAGGGTTCTTCTTACCAGCAAGTGACATTTTTAACATTACAGAAGAGCCAAATTTCCCTAGTGTCTCCAGTCCTATAGTTTAATATTTTAAATTTGACTTTGCAATTATTCTTAAAGTGATGCGACATCAAAACAGTTGAGATTGCTCCTATGAAATGGTCACACACTCATAAAATGCCGATACCAGTCTGGAGACCGTCAGGAGACGGGAGGGCTGGTAAAATCGTGCCAGGAGACACTGGAAAGGGAACCCCATGTCTATCCACTGCCATGTCATGTGACTAGCAGTGGAAATCTCAGCAGAGCAGCTGCCCACCAGGCTGCCAATTTTGCCAATTAAGTGCCCAATTAAGGGCCACCTCCTGTCCCTGCCATTTTACTGGCATTGGGAGGGGCCGCTGCCATGTGGGGAGACAATCACATAAACCGTCGTGGCCTCCCAACAGGTTCCGGTGGGAGGGGCTATCTTTTATGGATGCAGCATAGCCCACAAAGGGGCCCTGCAGTGGCAATGGCCACTTCTGTGACTACGGCACCACCAATGGAAGGTGCACCCACCCCTACCCCGATCGCCTGGGTCTACTTGCCTGGCCCTGGCATGATAAAATAAACTTACCATGTGTTCAAGGGCACGTCGGAATGGAGGCATCCTCCCTTCTTCTGCAGCCTCAGCAGTGGCCACTACTAATGGTGGCGTGTTGAGGCTGCAGTTCCTCCGGCCCTCTGATTGGGCCACAGCTCTTGAAAGCAAGCCGTCATCCTCAATTGGATGGTGGTCCCAGTGGACGCCTCTTAATTGGCTGCCGCTGGTAAAATGCTGCCCAGGGCCCCACTGCCCACCAGCACGGGGTTGAGTCCCGCTTTCAGCCCAGTGGCGGGACTGCTTACCTTCCGATAAGATCCAGCCTGTAGTAAGAGAGAGGATCTGGCATTCAAGCATCTTCAAGCAGTTAGTTTAGAGTGTCTAGGACAAGGTTAGCTCTATCCAGTATGTATGCATAGTGAGTAGGGAGAAGGGGAGAAACACAAATAATAGAGGGTTCCTAAGCTCACAAAAAATGAGGAAATGATAGCTGCTACATACATTGGACTGCATTTTTAGAGAAAAAAAATTATATTTTAATCACAATAATTTTAATAACCCATTAAAAAGTGTGTTGATTTTCTTATAATGACTAAAAGGGAAAGGAATAAGTAGACCAAAGTACCTTCTGTTGGACAAGTCCTTTACATTTCAATTCTTAAAAACTCAGAAGTGCACCACCATCTTATTTACTTCAGTCTTATCATAAATTTAATTAGTAAATACCGTTAGTACAGTAACGGAAACATTCAGTCGCTGAATTAGTTTACAGGCCTATACAAGTTTAGAGTGATTTAAGTGGGTTAGAAATATATCACTTTGAACTTTAACTTTAAAATGCATGCTGTGAAGATTCCATTTGTTATAGTTGTTGAATATGGCCTAAATAGGCTAGCAAGTAAGAGTCTACGTTGATTTTTTTTTAGAACAATTGAAAACTGAGGAATCAAAGGTGCAAGCGGTTATGAATAATAGATCTTTAATACACCTGAAAATTAAACTGCTTTCAATAGATTTACAAGAAAGTGTGAATTGTCGTGGATTAATAATTTACCACAATTTAGGATCAGACTTCATACTAGACAGAGGATGGGTTATTCAATAACAAGCCATATTATCTCATTCATCATTGCTCACCTCAGGTACATTAGTCTGTAGAGAGTACCTTCTTCAATTTCTGTTAATATATTGCGAACTGTTGTGAAATCAATTGAAAGAAGGCCCTGGTGCTTACTTAGTGTTATTTGAGTAGGTTGTGTTGCACAGTACGCCCATTATAGGTTTACTTTTGGTTAAAGGGAAAATCATTGCCGGTGTATTTGCACAAATTGTTAACCTTCAGCAGAAGTTGTGTATTATCATCAAATACTGTATTTTCTGCATGTTCCCTAATCAATATGCATGAAATTATCATTGGCATTATTTATATATATGACTTTGAGTTAAAATTATATATATGAGGTCAAAGCTCACTTATAATAGTGGATTTGGAACCATCTGGAGTGCGTATCATTTTAACCATGCTTGGATGAGTTGGCCAGCAACCCAATAGAGCAGTATACAATAAAATCTGAGCAACTTGATTAACACACTGTTCACAACAGTATTCCATCTCTCCTATTTACCCAATAACTCAATAAAAACATGCCCAGTATAGTTGTTCTACATCACATCATGTGAACAACATGTGTAGACCTTTATTGGCAGACTCTGCTAAGCTTCTAATAATAATAATCTATATGGTTCTTATGATTTTGTAGTAGAAACTTGTACTGTAATGGAATTTACCCATTTTAATGCTTTATTTTCATTAAGAAGCTGTCAAAACAATGAAAATGCTGGCTCATTTGGGATTTAACTCATGAGAACAAAATCTCATGGGCTTTCTATATATTTTGCTTTACGCTAATCCCTTAACAGTGTTCAATATGATTGATTATATCACAATTTGATTTTTAAATGCAGAAATCAGTTTACAGCCATTCTGTTTAAAGTTCTCTTCTTTCATAAGGGGCTTTCAAACCAGTAGTGAATTAAATGGATTTATTGTCTTCAAAGTTGAAATGTGAGGATGCCTTATTTATTATAGCTTTACCTATGGTTCCTTATCTGTTTTGGTTTTTCTTAGATTGAATCAATTTTCAAAAACAAGAAATGATAAAGTGAGTTGCAAGGAATAAAACTCCAGCTATTCTGGTTTCTATGATTACTTGACACTATTTGATTAAAGTGTACACGTCATTTATTTATATATGTTGCAGCCTCATAGATTTATCAGTTTGTTTCTGGTTTCTGATTATATTTTAGAACTCTGTGACTGAAATCACTCATTGTCAGTTCTGGTACCTGA
This sequence comes from Heterodontus francisci, assembly GCF_036365525.1. Lineage (NCBI taxonomy): Eukaryota > Metazoa > Chordata > Chondrichthyes > Heterodontiformes > Heterodontidae > Heterodontus > Heterodontus francisci. Next base: position 62,447,539 of record NC_090377.1, on the reverse strand, counting down.
GTTTGAACCCAAATAATTATTTAGAATAGAAATTTAGTGATTACTTCTGCAGGTCAGCACTGAAATGAGTTGTCAGTCTCAGTTTAATCCCCAGTAGACTTTACTACACAGCATGACATAACACTGCTACGGATTTAAGGTTGAAAATCGATGCAATATTAGTCAAGGCAGGCAGTGCAGCATCTTCATACCTGATTGAGGAACACAACATAATTTGTACCTGCAAAAACTGTGATTCATTTCCAAATTATTCAATTAGTTCTTCTTATTATCTGTGTCCCGCTGGTCTAATCCAATTGATTTGTAAAAACATATTGTATATTGATACAAAATGCTTGCCAGCATGCATCCAGTTCTGGATCTGATACAGACAATTATACTGTGGATTTTTCATACTGAGTTAAGCGGACTTATGCTTATCAATGCAGCTGAACTTGCAGCTCTATACAGTAATAAATTGAAGACTTTTCTGAATCAAGCAAGTGCTGGTGGGTTATGTATTGTTTTCATAAAACTTGCGTATTGGAAGGGTGATTGCAATTTACAGGAAATGAATTGTTAACTTTCTACCCAAAACAAAAAGCATTTTTGACTTACAGAACCAATTATTGACTATACTGCAGCAGCCATATATTGTGACAGATTCACATACTCACCTGCACTGGACTACAAAACTAATTATTAATAATTGAAGAAACAGATTTAGTGATTGTACGTGTCGCGGCACAAATAAAAACTTCTCTAAGTCAAAATTAGCACCCTCTCTTAATAGCAAATGACAACTAAGGTGCCCAGTACATCTTACCTAAAACTTAACTTGTTCTCAAACATGCAGCTGAAGTTCCTGCAAATAGTAAAGAAGGAACTTACATTTATCAACTACTTTATTATGTTGTCCCAAAACACTTAACAATTAATGAACTACTTTTGAGGTAAAGTCACTGTTGTTATTTAGGGAAACACAAGGCTGGATTTTGTGCTGGAGGCAGGGCTCCCAGCACCAGGCTGAAAAGGTGGGGGAAACTCTGCCTCTGCCTTTTCTTGCCTCTCCCAGAGTGATCCTTTAGTCTTTTGAAATTAAATTTTCAGGAGCCGGGATCCCCGTCCCTTTAAAGACAGGGATCCCACCTCCAAGAGCAGCTGGTCAATCAGAGGGCTGGCAGCTGAGCAGTATCAGCAGTACCACTGGTAATGGTGGCCACTGCCAGTACTGCAGAGGCCTCGGACCCAGACCAGCGCTGGAACCACAGAGAAGAGGTAGGTGAGGCGGGTTACTGGGGCTAGTCCGAAAGACCCCGGTGAGGGGGGTTGGCCGTGCAGTCCAGGGCGAGGGGTCCCGGGGGGTAAAGCTGTTCCCAATGGGGATTGTCCGTGGGCCACAAATTGCCCATGGAGGAGGGACTCCCTGGTCCAAGCCCACGGGGAAGGCACCTCGTATTGCAAGGTGTCCTCCCCGCATGGTGGAGGCACCCCCCCCACCACTCCAGCGACGATGGGAAGAGGCCCCTAATTGGCCGTTAATAGGCCACTTAAGGGTCTCAATTGGCCTCTGGGTCGGAAGGCTGTCACGGCCTATCCCACCTCTGGGAAAATCGCTTGGCAAGGGGAAGCGATGGGCCCTCTGTCACCCTGGCCGCCCACCACCTGTCGTGATACTCTGTGCCCTCTGCCTCCGATCCCAGCCACAGCAGCAAAACAGACAATTTATACACAAATTCCAACAACTAGTAAGTGAAATGGATGACCACATAATCTATATTTTGGTGATGCTGTTGGTTGAGATGTTGGCCAGGGCACTGAGCAAACTCGTAACTCTTTTTCAAATAGTCCAGTGGAATATTTAATGCCAGCTCAATAGCTCATTTGAAAGACCGCAACTCTGGCAGTAAAGCATTATCAGTAATCCATTAAAGTGTCAGCTCAGGTTATGTGCTCAAGCCTCAAATGAGGATTGAAGCATAACCTTCGGATTCAGAGGCGAGAGAGTTAGAAATTGAGCCAAGAGTTGGAAGAAGCATTTTGTAGGTAAGGAAGAACTAATAGAGTACAATGGTGCTGTGTTCATGGTCCTGGTTTAGCACCCTGGCTTTAATACTCATGAGAAATTGCGAAATTGAATTCATGTGAAGTCATGTGAACTGGTACCAGAAAAAAATTATTCTAGTCCCACTGTATGTGATTGGTATTTGTATCATCTTGATTCATCCCTTACATGGTTGGGACAGGACGTCCACCTCTAACTTGGTTCTAACATGATCCCAGACCAGTTTGCTGGATCAGGAGCCATTAGGTATGCACTGTTAGATCTAGGGGGTCTGCCAGTTGCCCCCATGGAAATAAAGGTTGTGCTCCAGTGGGACGACTGATAGAACACTCAAAAAGATGGAAGCCAGCATTAAAGAGGCCAGAGAGACCAGCATATTGACTGAAGGCCTCGACTGAGACTGTGGCCTTCAGGTAAGTGATCAGACAGACAGGAATGAAAAGAGATCTCTACTCGACCATCTCCCTCCATTTGCCACATAAGAGACCATTCCCATTACTACCCCAATCCTACTGCCCTGGTTCATCTGGTGCTCTTGGGGAGCAATAGGAACAAGGGAGAATGGGAAAGAAATGGGCCAGGAAGCTGGGCCCAGTGCCACCCGCTGACATTTATATCCAGAAGGTGGGTAAAAAGAAGCCAGTGGCAGTCTACATTTCTGCTGTTACCCCACCCAGTTCTTGGCAGAATCTCAGAGGAAAATCCACTCTTTAATAGTTCTCCAAAACCACCCAGATAACAAACCAGTTGCTATGGAAATTTCACCCCCACATTCTCAGGGTAACTAGAAATGGACAATAAATGCAGCGTTGCCCACTCTCTGGGAACAAATAAAGATATCCTCAACCAAGAGCACAGCACCAAATGTAAACTTCATAATAATGGTTTATCTTTCTTCAAGCGTGATTGAAACATCAATTGTTCATATTACTCGTTAAGGAACAGAATTGTTTCAGTGCTTCAGACTCTGAACAAAAATGTTATCCATGACTCAGTTTATTTGAATTTACCTGCTTTCCTTCTTGCCCATATAAAATATTGATTTCCAAACCTTGTGAACTTTATTGCGCTATATTTATCTCAATGCAATAGTGCCAATCTTCAGTAATCCTTACTAAGATCACTTGATACTGAACATATATCTTCAAGTTAAAATAAAATAGATCTAGTTTTGACATGTAAGCTGCTTTATTACTTCCCCTACCCACAGCCACCCCGCCACCACCCCATGACCCTGCCTAATGCAAGTGCTGCATTGGTCAAAATCAGAAACTCTTTCTTCCTGTTGGAGCTTTAGCTTGTCAAGAGATTTATCCACCAGAGGAAAGTTGTCATTCTCACTGATTCTTCAATGTTATCTCCAGCAATGCCAGTACCTGTGCCATCTGTGTTCAGACATCGTAAAAGAAACCTCCCTGCGACTGTCTTACAAATCAGGGTCACCATCAAGGTCACACTAAAGGGAGATTCAGGACACTGAGAAGATGTTCAGTCACATGATATTCTGAAATACAGCACTTCAATACAGGTCCTCCAACATCCCAAGCTGCTCCCAGCCTGGAGCTGTCTGCGGTCCATTGGGATATGTGTATTATGGCTGGGTTAATTTACTGATTAATCTCCAGTCAGTGGTTTGTGCTTTCCCCAGATGGCCAATTAAAATTACAACTGGCAGAACAGTGCCCTGTTGGCAGTCTGCTGTGGGCCAGAGCTGGAGGCACGAACAGAAGGTGCAAGCCCATCCTTGCTGAAACTGTCGGCTTTAATCAAAGACACTGCCTTCTCAAAGCTGCATGGATATTGCGATATATGGCACAGGCTGCAGCTCTGCTGTTATTTACTCTCAAAGCCACCATTCCCTGAGCTGCTCCAGTATTCCAGGCATCACTGGCTTTCACCAACAGCAAACACTGCAGATAAAATAAGCCAGAGGGCAAAACCGCTTTAACAGCTTCTGAAATGTAATAGCCTTTCTCCTGATCCCAGCCTCGAAGGATTGATGATCTAATATCATTCACTTCCTCACAAATATAAAAATAATTTAACAGTTGTTTGCGTAAATCAAACACAAAACACCCTTGTGAAGCTGCTAAAAATATGTCCCTGGAATGTGTTTAAGAGCTCACAATACCACAGTAGCAATAATAAAAACTAGCATCAACTCAACTTCTCTGATCAGCTTTTGACTCACTCAGTTATTTTCTTAAGTTATGTATGTACTACTAGTTCCAATGACAAGGTGACTTAAATCTATAGGTAACTGACAGTTAACCCCAATTTCCACTTCTTTGTAAATCAGAGATTTGTTTCTGCTCACATTAAATGTCTGTATTGCTGGAATTCACTGTATGGTTGACTTTTTCTGTGTGAATATAAACCTAAGGATCTTATCATATATATTGGTTGATTTATGAAATTTCACTGGTTGTTATTTTATTATATGGAAGTTTTCTTGAGGAAAAGATGGATACAAATCTGACTTGTGTGTTTGCCCCATACTGTTGAATGGTTGAGCTAACAAGAATCACTTTAAATGTTTCATCCTAATAATATTACCAATTTCTTGATGAAATGTATCAGCTGTTGCAGCTAAAAAAAATCTGTAAAGTGTGTGCACATTTAACAAGGTGATATAAAGGGAACTGAAGCAACAGTATGGAGGGTATCATTTTATTTTACAAATACTGCTCACATTTCATTACAGCTCATATCATCTCCATACGCATGTTTATATGCGCCTATAGTCTCCATGGCAACCTAATGAATGCTATGGCTACAAGAGCAGCCACAGATCAGTGCAAGCTCACCTAAAAAAGGAATTGTGATTAATGAACATGCTCACCATTAAGACTGATGCAAAGATATTGTGCTGAGGCTATTGAGAGAAGCCTAATACAGCAACACTTAATTGTACCATGTTTTAATTCAAGGAGTCTATTTAAAGCCACTCACATCATAATTTAACAATTGAAAAGAACCTTTATAGCATGGACAGTCCATTTTTTTGTTAATTTGCCAATTGAACTAAATTTCATTTCATTCAAAATTACAGCAATTATTTCATTCGATTCTTGGCAGAAATCTATCAAAAGAAAGACTATAGCGCCTTTTATGATTTCAGGGCGTCACAAAGAGTTTAATAACCAATAAAGCACTTTTGAAATGTAGTACTGTTGTAATCTAGAAAATGTAGCAGGCAATGTGAAAACTCCCACAATCAAATTCTACATCATCTGATTTTAAGTGTTGCTTGAGGGATAAATGTTGGCCAGGATACCCTGCTGCTCTTTGAATAGTGCTCAGGAATCTTTCACATACACCTGAGAGTTTAATGTCTCATCTGAAAGACGACAGCGCAGCTCACCCTCAACAGTGTACTGAAGTGTCATCCTGTATTATGTGCTCGAGTTGATGCAGTGGATCGTGAATCCACAACCTTCTGACTCAGTTTACAGCATACTACCACTGAGCCATGGCTGACACCTGAGACCAATTTGAACTAAATTCCTTCAGGACAACACTTAGGGCTGAACTTTCCCAGCTCTAGGGCAGCGGGCATGGAGGAGTGGGGGGGTTGGCTGGGAAAATAGCCAACAGCCAAATTGGAACGGCTCCCCGATGCATTCCCACTGCTGGGGAACTTTCCTGGGGCAGGGACAAAAGCATTCCATAGAGCTGGGAAGCCAATTTACATAATTAAGGCCCTGGTTAGGGACGATTTTATCAGCTCGCTGGCATTTTGCCGGTGGCGAAGTGGCCCCCCCCACCCCCGCCGCATGCAGAGGCTGCCAGCTTAATGGAGGCGGCCTGCCTGCAGCATTCCGGGGCGGGGCATCGGAGCCAGAGGCCCCATCCCCCAAAGAGGGGGTCCAAGGGCAGAAAAGGCCACCCCTGTGGCCCCAAAAAGAGGTGTTTCCCATCCAATCCAAGAGGCCTACTCACTTCCCCTCTCTCCAAGGGCACCTTCATTTTGAGGTGCCCTCATGGTTTTCGATCTGCTTCAGCAGCACCCACCTTGGTGGGGCTGCCGAGGCTCTGGAGTTGTCACCCCTCTGATTGGGCTGGCAGCATCGGGAGCCCACCTGTCATTGAACTTAATAGATGGCGTGCTCGGAGGCAGCCAAATTGGAGTCCACCTCCAGGAATATCATTGTTCCGGTCACACTGTCGGCAGGTGGAGACTCAGAATCCCCATTTGGTCCCGCAGCCCATGGGAAAATTCTGCCCATAGTTACCATACGTGGGTAACACCTTTCAGCTTCTCTGTATGTTTATTTAGTTAGTCTTTATGTTGCATTCAAATTTTGAGGGAAGTGAATGATTTTAAGTTGAGGTATATTTTGAGTGGGCAGGGGCCAGGGTAGGAGGGAAACCCCTGTGGAAAATACAATATGAGGCTTGGGCCATTTTAACTCTGAGGCCTCATTCTGCATTGTATCCTGGCCAAAACCGACAGCGGGAATGATGTTAGAACTGGTAGACAGGAATGGAAATTGGGACAGAAGCCATAGAACCCTGGGAATCCAAGGGAAAGGTACTTGACATAGTTAATGCTGGGGAATGTTTGACAGCAGATGCTGTCACTGAGAAGAAGAGGCAAGACCAGGGCTAGCGAGGCCCAATGACAGGTGTGGAGACTGGGGGAGCACTCCTGCTCATCCTGGCCCAAAAGGAACCCTTCAAAAAGTTACATATTTAGACTTATACCTAGGAAACTTCTGGCCACTCCACTGATGACCGCTGAGTCCTGTTGCTGGGTTTGGCTCAGTGTGGGCTCCTGAATATTTTAGTCGCATTGGCGTTGCAGAGTTGATGACATAATCGACCATAACTTTTCAATGTATGCCAGGGGAGGACAGTCTGTCCTTGATTGTTTTGAGGTGAGTTATATAGCAGGAAGCAGAAAGGCATCAGGAACACAGCACAACCTACACCACCTGTCATCTTAACCCCTCCCATGGTCCGTACCATTCCCACAAGGTGTGAGGTTAAAATCAAACTAATAATTTGACATTCTGTATGAATCAAATACAGTTCATTAACAGTGCTGCAAAATACACGAAAAAGAAATCAGCCAAACAGGATATAAGAAAGAATTTAATAGCTGCCTGCTTTACAGCAGCCAAAACATAATGGCATCATCAGAGACTTTCACTAAGGCCCCATTAGGCTATTAAAGTCTACATGTGAACCTATTGCTCTGGATAATAAAAAACTTAATCAAACAATAGCACAAAATGGGCGTGATTTCCCCTGCCATCTGATTCTTAGTTTCCCCCTGTTGGCCACTGTGTCAGAAATAAATATGTTAATGACTTTCCTGCAGACATTATATATTCTGACAACTTTATTCAATGCCTGCTTTGAAAGATGCTTAAGGCTTGTTATTGGCTTAATATCTTTTAAGGTGTTTTTTGAAAAGCTAGTATATGCAAACAGAAAATTTAAAATGGTTCCCACAGCAAACAGGATCCATTATTGTTTTTAGGTAGCAAAGTGTCCATTGTATGCAATTCAGAGATCACTTGACTTGTCATGTTCCTGCCAACTGTGTTCACAAACCTGCATTAATCATTTCCTCCAAGATTCAGCCTTTGATGTCCCTGAGAAGGCAGAAACTCAAAAGTCTTGCAATTGGTAACTGGTGTCTATCACTGGCAATAGCATTATCCCACGATTACCTAAATTAGGCAAAATTTTGCTCTACATATTTTTGAGGGGCTTGATTTTCTTTTCTTTCCTCCATCAGCTCAAGAATGTAGAGTGAGTAACACATCTCAGCATATTTATTTAGTTAGTAACTGATCTGCTTCGATTGTTTTCCGTGCTAAGATAGTTGCCCCAATATTCAAAGTGGGGGGAGAGGACTTATAGACAGGAAACCTGGAAATATGGGTTCCCCGAATGTCCTGCAGTTTTAATTTTATTCTTCAGGTTTCTCACTGGCAGTCTGTCAGTCGGGAAATCCTACAGCAGAAGGCTGCAGTGGAGGAGCAGGTTCATGCATTTAAAAGAAAAAAGGGGATGTATTAAATAAACTAATGAAACTCAAAGAGGATAAAATCACTGGTTTGGCTTGATTGTATCCATGCATTTTAAAAGAATCTAGGGAAGAGATAGCAGAGGCAATACTATACTTATTCCATAATTCATTATAAAAAGGTGTAGTGCCAGAGAACTGGCGGATAGCTAGTGTAATAGCTATATTTAAGAATGGGGATAGAACATATCCAGGGAATTATAGATCAGTCATCTTTAACAAGAGTGATAGGAAAAATAATGGAATCCCTACTAACGAAGAGAATAGAAGAACATCTAGAAACAAAAAATATAATAATGAATAGTCAGCATGGATTTCAAAAGGGAAAATCTTGCTTGACCAAACTTATTAAATTTTTTGAGGAGGTGACAAAGTAGACAATGGTAATGCAGTTGATCTAATTTATCTGGATTTTCAAAAGGCCTACGATAAGATGCCCCATAATGGACATATGATTAAGTTCAGAGAATGCGGAGTCATAGGACAAGTGGCAGAATGGATTGTTAGTTGGCTTCAAGACAGAAAATAGAGAGTGGAAGGGTAGCTATTCAGAGTGACAGAAGGTGGGAAGTGGTGTTCCACAAGAATCAGTGCTGTGTTAGGATTAGGTGCGGAGGGGTTGAAAGATTCTCCTCTTGTCCCTCTCCTTGTTTGACTGCAACAGGGTTTATTTGTTTTAAACAGTGGATGTGCTTAACAATTCAGTGAGTGTTTAACCCTTCTAGGTATTATGGTCATAAAAGATCCAATTGGACAAGTTTTCTTGAGTTTAAACAAGAAAGAGGTTAGTTGATTATACTTAAAACTAAAACCCGATCAAAGTAAAATAATAATGTATGCTCCAACCTCAGACACACGCGCGTGCGCACACACACACACGCGCGTAAGAATCACACACGCACGAGTAGGTTACAGAGTGAAGAAGAAAAGTTTGGTTGGATTAGAGTCCAGAACAAAAACAAATACAGTCTCTGGAGTCTGGTAATGCAGTTGTCTTCTGGCTGAATTCATGGTCCTGAAGGTAGAGATGGCCACCTGGGTTTTCTCGGAGACAGTAATGTAGATGGTTTTCTCCCCGGAGACTCTATCTGCAGCAATGATAGACTTGGTTGTTTTGCCGCCCGCAGCTAGGGTTCGGAACTTACAGTGTTACTTGGAGAGAGGGAGAGAGAGAGCGAGAGAAAGACAGCCCCGCTGGGATCCTGCACTCATTATCTCAGATGCTTATCTGATGTGTGAAAAAGAAACTCCAAGTTTTCACACAGACTGGGGAGACTGTAACATGATTCTCCCAATGTATTCTCTTTTGCACTTTAATGAGATCCAAGTCTAAGAATTCCAATCTCTCTCAGGTCTTATTGTTTCAATGATTACCCCTTGAGGTTTGTCTCCATCAGTGTTAATGTTCCAAGCTGGCTTTGAATGTCTTGCTAACAAAGGCTATACCAGATAGCTCAATCAACTGCTCTAGTCATTGTTCTGGATGAGGTCTATTCAGACATGCGTCTCCACCTTAATACCTTGGAATGTGAGGTATTTCAATGGAAATTGTGGTGGCCATCTTAGCTGCTGTCCTTTTAAAAGTGGAATTTAGGATTCCAGCTTTCCTTTTAAAAGTTTAATTTAGGTTTCCAACCAATTAATTAAAAAATCATCATTCAGCATAATACATTTTCATGACAGCTGGAAGCACTGCTGTTCACAATTTACATTAACAGTTTGGACTTTGGAATCAAAAACACAATTTCTAAATTTGCAGTTGGCACCAAATTGGGGGGTGGGGTAGTCAATACTGAGGAGAACTGCAACAAATTACAGGAGGACATTAATAACCTTGCAGAATGGGCAAATAATTGGCAAATGAAGTTCAATACAGATAAATGTGAGGTAGCACATTTTGGTAGGAAGAATAGGGAGGTCACATTTCTTGGAAGGTACGAGTCTAGGTGGGTTAGAGGGAGAAAGGGATCTCGGAGTACAAATACATCAATCACTAAATGTTGCATCACAGGTTAGCAAGGCCATAAAATAAAGCAATGCAAGCACTAGGCTTTATTCCTAGAGAGATAGAATTGAAAAGTAGGGAAGTTATGCAAAACCTGAACCAAACCTTGGTTAGACCACAACAAGAGTACTGTGTGTAGTTCTGGTACACCATATTATAAAAGGATATAAAGGCACTTGAGAGGGTGCAGAGATGAATTTACAAAGATGATACCAGAAATGTGGGGGCTATAAATATCAGGAAAGGATAAACAAGCTGGGTCACTTTTCTCTTGAAAAAAGAAGGCTGAGAGATAACCTAATAAAGGTCTTTAATAATATGAAAGGTTTTGATAGAGTGGATACACAGTGCTTCCACTTATGGGGAAGAGCATAACTAGAGGCCATCAATATAAGATAGTCATCAAGAAATCCAATAGGGAATTCAGAAGAAACTTCTTTACTCAAAGAGTGGTGAGAATATGGAATTCGCCCTTACAGGGAGTGGTTGAAGTGAATAAAGAACAAGAACAAAGAACAGTACAGCACAGGAACAGGCCATTCGGCCCTCCAAGCCTGCGCCGATCTTGATGCCTGCCTAAACTAAAACTTTCTGCACTTCCGGGGACCGTATCCCTCTATTTCCATCCTATTCATGTATTTGTCAAGATGCCTCTTAAACGTCATTATCGTACCTGCTTCCACCACCTTCCCCCGGCAGCAAGTTCCAGGCACTCACCACCCTCTGTGTAAAGAACTTGCCTCGCACATCCCCTCTAAACCTTGCCCCTCTCACCTTAAACCTATGTCCCCTAGTAACTGACTCTTCCACCCTGGGAAAAAGCTTCTGACTATCCAATAGTAGAGATGTATTCAAGGGAAGGCTTGACAAGCATATGAGGGAGAAGGGAATAAAGGGTTACAAGATAGATTTAGATGAGGAAAGACAGGAGGAGGCTCGAGTGGAGCATCAATGCCAGCATGGACTGGTTGGGCCAAATGGCCTGCTTCTGTGCTGCTCTCCTATGTAATCCTATGTCCAGAGGTGGTGGGGTGACTGGGTGGAGAGATTGCATGGAGGCGAGATGATGGTCAGGGTGGGGTGTGGGGGGTGGTGGGTAGAGCCTGGTTGGAGGGAAGAGATAGTGATTTGGGGGGTAGACCATGGTCAGGGGAACTGGATTGTGGTCTTGCAGGTTTAGAGCAGGGGGCCGGGAGTTGGGGGGTGTCAGAGATCCTGGAGGCAGATCGCATGGGTTTTACAGGTAAGCTTGTTGAGCCCGGAGAAAACACTCCTGCTCTTTCTGGCCTACAAGATTGCTGTAAAGAGCAATAGGATATAAGTACATAATTAACAAGCCTCAAACAAGACTACAAGTTACCTGATGGATCAAGCCCTTCTCACCTCCTTTTGCATGCCAAATGCTGGTTCCCCAGTTCCCGAGGCCAGGGGAAATCCGGTCAACATGAGTTAAAAATAGAAAGTTTGTAAAAATGGAGGCACAAAGCTTCCTTAAAGGCTTTCAATGACTGACCATCCCCGAGAGCAGATTGGTCGCCTTCCCCCCTGCCCTTGATCCACCTCCAATAAAACTGGGAGTGGCGGGTTCGAGACGGGTTGCATTGGGTTTGACATTTCTAAATTTTCATTTTGCACCTGACTGAATCCCATCTGTTCTAGGAGGTTAAAATTACCCCATCTCAGATAGGTTAGCAATAGGGTACTCTAACTGGGCTCAGCACCCTTGGGTTGATGGTGGGGTGCAGGGGAAGAAGTTGTTCAAAATTGTCACTGCAGATTGTTTTTCAGCAACCCATTACTGCTGAACCAAACTTGTGTATGTGCTGGTTAAGCACACAATTGGGTTTGGCCATGATGCCCCAGCAAGTGAATAGTTTGCTGAAACTTGTTAGAAATTAGCAACATGCTTAATATATTGTACATACAAATCAGCTTGAAATAGATAAAGGAATAGGTTAGTGCCTCTGCTACAGCAGGAGAGCAACTGGATAGATACTTAAAACAAATAACCATACTGCAAAACTGTGTTGGGCTTTTCATTTAGCCTCGCCTTATTAAGATGCTTACTGATAAGCGAACATTAATTTTGTGTGGAAGTAGAATAGAATTTACTGTAGTGAACAACACTATAGTTCAATCGTCTGATAGGGAATTAGACCATTTAGACTAGATAGCCATTATAAACAGCTCACAGCTCATTAACAGATCAATATGAACAATGGAGCTCCTGGAAGTTAGGGGAAGGCCAGGGATAAGTTGGAAGGGAGTTATAAAACCAGTCATGTGGAACAGCCTAGAGTGAGATAAGGGAAGATGATGTAAATGCCTGGTTGATCAAGGACAGAAGGCAAGTGCAAAGGCTCAAGATGCTAATGGCAGGGAGATAACATTAGGGTAGGTTTTTACCCCATGGTTTAGACAAACTCAACACTTACCTGGGAGTCGGAGAGGTGACGGACCTGTGTGGAAGCAAACCAGAGTGGGAGGATATAAATCAGGGCTGATGCTCAAAGCCTACACTTACCTGGGAGTAAGAGAGGCAGCGGACCTGTGCCGAAGCAGACTGGAGCTGCAGAATATAAATTGGGGCTCAGGCTCAAGGCCTACACTTACCTGGGAGTCGAAGAGGCACACCAGTCAGCTGCTTGGAATCGGCGCGTGCTGGGTTTGAAGGAAGAGTGAAAAAAAAAGCAAACAGTGACATCACAGCAAAGTCGTAAGTTGATTGGTCGGTGAGTATCTACTGTAAGTGACTGCATGCAAATAGCTAGATTAATTCACTACTTTTAGGAAAGGTGTGTAAAAAGCTGGAATATAGAAAAATGTAAAAGCTGGTGAGTCTTCTGTTTTTTTGTTAGTTTAAGCAGTAAGGCTTACTATATTATTAAAGTTAAGTTGGTACAGTAAGTGCTGGTGAGGTGGAGCATTAATTTAAAAACTAACAAGATAATTAATTTAATAGTTAATGAAAATGCATTCAAGATGACAGGGCAGGTGATGTGTTGCAGCTGCAGTATGTGGGAGCTGGTGGATGCCAGTGTGATCCATGCAAACAGGTATGCAGTAAGTGCCAGCAGTTAGAGGAGCTTCAGGTCAGAGTCAGCGACCTGGAGGCCGAGCTACAGACACTGTAACGCATCAGGGAGGGGGTAGGTTACCTGGACACTTCGTTCCAGAAGGCAGTCACACCCCAAAGGAAGGATCATCTGATTTGGTCAGTGGTCAGGGACAGGAGGGTATGACTGTAAGTGAGGCAGGTAAGGGGATCGAGAAGGCAGAAATGGAGGAGCCTCAGCCCTTGCAATTGTACAACAGGTTTGAGGTTCTTTCAGCTTGTATGGATGAGAGTGAGGGCTTCAGGATGGATGAGCAAACTGACCATGGCACCGTGGTTCAGGAAGCCATTCAAGTAAGGGGAGTAAACAGAAATGTAGTGGTAGTAGGCGATAGTATAGTCAGATGAATAGACACAATTCTCTGCAGCAAAGAGTGAGAGCCCAGAAGGCTGTGTTGCCTGCCCAGTGCCAGGGTGTGGGACATCTGCTCAGGGCCGGAGAGGAACTTGTAGTGGGAAGGGGAGGATGCAGTTATCGTGGTCTATGTGGGTACCAACGACATAGATAGGACTAAGATTTAGGTTCCACATAGGGAGTATGAACAGCTAGGGGCTAAATTAAAAAGCAGAACCTCAAAGGTAATAATCTCTGCATTATTACCTGAACCACGAGCAATTTGGAGTAAGGTAAATAACATTAGAGAATTAAATGCATGGCTAAGAGATTGGTGTGGGAGAAATGAATCTCGATTCATGGGGCACTCGCACCAGTCCTGGGGAAAGTGGGAGCTGTACTGTTTGGACGGTCTTCACCTGAACTGTGATGGGACCAGTGTTTTGTGAGTCATATAACTAGGGTAGTAGAGAGGACTTTAAATTAAATAGTGGGGGTGAGAGAAGTGAGAGAAGATACGTTAAATTAAAGAGAGAGGACAAGGCAAGAGAGCAAGGTAGCAATAAGGGAAATAATAATCAGAGCGTGGCAAGAAGGGACAGAATGTACAAAATTAAAAGTGTGCAAGCAGATAAGGCTAGAGGTTACATAGATAGTAAAAAGACAGAACTGAAGGCTCTGTATTTGAATGCACATAGAATTTGTAACAAAACAAATGAATTGATAGCTCAAATAGAAATAAATATGTATGATCTGCTAGCCATTACAGAGACATGGCTGCAAGATGACAAAGGTTGAGACCTGAATATTCAAGAGTACATAACATTTTGGAAGAACGGGAAACTAGGAAAAGGCAGAGGGGTCGCTCTGTTAATTAAGGATGACCTGAGTACAATAGAGAGAGGTGACCTTAGTTCTAAAAATCAAGGTGTAGAAACAGTTTGGGTAGAAATAAGAAATAGTAAATAATAGGAAGTTACTTGTGGGAGTAGTCTACAAGCCCCCTAAATAGTAACCACACTATAGGATGGGTTAAACAGGAAGAAATAATGGGGGCTTGGGAGAAAGGTACGTTGATAATTATGGGTGATTTTAATCTACATATAGATTGGATGAATCATATTGGCAAAGACAGCCTGGAAGATGAGTTCATGGAGTGTTTTCGGGACAGTTTCTTAGAGCAGCATATTCTAGAGCCAACCAGAGAGCAGCCTACTCTAGATCTGGTAATGTGTAATGAGATAGGATTAATTAATGACCTCATAGTAAAGGTAGCAGTGATCACAACATGATTGCATTTCACATTCAGTTTGAGGGTGAGAAGATTGGAGCTAAGACAAGTGTTTTAAACTTAAGTAAGGGTAATTATAAGAGTTTGAAGACAGAGCTGGCTAAAGTAAACTGGGAAATTAGGTTAAGGGATAGGTCAGTAGAGATGCAGCGGCAGACATTTCATAACACTCAGCAAAGATACATTCCAGTGAGGAAGAAAGATTCCAGAGGAAGGATGCACCATTCATGGCTAACTAAGAAAGTTAAAGATAGTATCAAATTGAAAGAAAAAGTGTACAATTCAGCAAAGAGTAGTGGCAGGTCAGAAGGTTGGACAGAATATAAAAAACAGCAAAGAATGACTAAAAGAATAATTACGGGAGAGAAATTCGACAGAAAGCTAGCTAGAAATATAAAAACGGATAGTAAAAGTTTAAAAAGGTATTTTTAAAGGAAATGAGTAAGTAAAGTGAGTGTTGGTCTTCTTGAGAGGGAGTCTGGGGATTTAATAATATAAAATAAGAAAATGGCAAAGGAATTGAACAGATTTTTTGCATCTGTCTTCACTGTAGAGGATGCAAATAACATCTCAGAAATAATTGCGAATCAAGAGGTGAAAGGGAGGGAGGAACTTAAAACAATTACCATTACCAAAGAAAGGGTATTGAGAAAATTATTAGAACTGAAAGCTGACAAGTCCCTAGGTTCTGATGGACTTAATCCTAGGGTCTTAAAAGAAGTGGCTGCTGAGATAGTGGATACATTGGTTTTAATTTTCCGAAATTCCCTAGATTCTGGAAAGGTCCCATCAGATTGGAAAATAATGAATGTAACTCCATTATTCAAGAAAGGAGGAAGACAGAAAGCAGGACTACAGGCCAGTTAGCTTAACATCTGTCATAGGGAAAATTATGGAATATATTATTAAGGAAGTGATAGCAGGTCATTCAGAAAATCTCAATGCAATCAGGCAGAGTCAACATAGTTTTGTGAAAGGGAAATCGTGTTTGACTAATTTATTAGAGTTCTTTGAGGAAGTAACAAGCAATGTGGATAAACGGGAACCTGTGGATGTGCTGTACTTAGATTTCCAGAAGGCATTCGACAAGGTGTCACATCAAAGGTTACTAAACAGAGCCCATGGTATAGGGGGTAACATATTAGCATGGATAGAGGATTGGTTAGCTAACAGGAAACAGAGAGTAGGCACATTGGGTCATTTTTGGGTTGGCAAGCTGTAACTAGTGGAGTGCCACAGGGATCAGTGCTGGGGCCTAACCAGCAATATTTACAATCTACATCAATGATTTGGATGAAGGGACAGGATGTATGGTTGCTAAATTTGCTGATGACACAAAGATAGGTAGGACAGTAAGTTGTGAAGAGGACATAAAGAATCTGCAATGGGATACAGAAAGATTAAATGAATGGGAAAAGATTTGGCAGACAGAGTATAATGTGGGAAAGTGTGAACTTGTCCACTTTGGCCAGAAGAATAGAAAAGCACTACATTATTTTAATGGAGGGAGATTGCAGATTGCTGGTTAGGCCACAGTTGGAGTATTGTGTACATTTCTGGTCACCACATTACAGAAAGGACATAATTCCTCTGGAGAGAGTACAGAGGAGATTTACAAGAATGTTGCCAGGGCTCGAAAGTTGCAGCTATGAGGAAAGATTGGATAGGCTAGGGTTGTTTTCCTTAGAACAGAGGAGGCTGAGGGGTGACTTAATAGAGGTGTACAAAATTTTGAGGTGCCTAGATAGAGTAGACAGGAAGGATCTGTTTCCCTTAGCGGAGAGGTCAATTACCAGGGGGCACAGATTTAAGATGATTGGTAGAAGGATTAGAGGAGACATGAGGAAAAGCTTTTTCACCCAGAGGGTGGTGGATGTCTGGAATTCACTGCCAGGAATGGTGGTGAAGGCAGAAACCCTCAATTATTTTAAAAGGTATCTGGACATGCACCTGAAGTGCTGTAACCGGCAAGACTATGGACCAGGTGCTGGAAGATGGGATTAGATTGGGCGGCAAGTTGTTTTTTCCGGTGGGCACGGACACGATGGGCTGAATGGCCTGCTTCTGTGCCATAGTTTTTCTATGGTTCTATGGTTCTAAATCTTGAGATGCCTTTGGAATTTGGGTGTGCTAGTACACGAAACACAAAAAGTTAGTATGCAGGTACAGCAAGTGATTAAGAAGGCAAATGCAATGTTGTCATTTATTGCAAGGGGAATGGAATATAAAAGAAGAGATGTTTTGTTACCGTTGTACAGGGCATTGGTGAGACCACATCTAGAGTATTGTGTACAGTTTTGGTCTCCTTACTTAAGAAAGGAATATAATTGCATTGGAGGCAGTTCAGAGAAGGTTCACTCAACTGATTCCTGCGATGAGTGGGTTATCTTTTGAGGAAAGGTTGGAGAGGTTGGGTCTGTATCCATTGGAGTTTAGAAGGATGAGAGGTGATCTTATTGAAACATATAAGATCCTGAAGGGACTTGACAGAGTGGATGTAGAAAGGATGTTTCCCCTTGTGGGAGAGACTAAAACTAGGTGGCACAGTTTAAAAATAAGGGGTCTCCCATTTAAGACAGAGATGAGGAGAATTTTTTTCTCTCAGAGGGTCGTAAGTCTGTGGAACTTTCTTCCCTGGAAAGCAGTGGAGGCAAGGTTATTGAATACTTTTCAAGGCAGAGGTAGACAAATTCTTGCAAACAAGGGAGTCAAAGGATATCGGGTGTAGGAAGGAAGGTGGAGTTAAGTCCACAAACAAATCAGCCATGATCTTATGAAATGGTGGAGCAGGCTTGAGGGGCCAAATGGTCTACTCCTGCTCCTAATTTGTATGTTGTATGTATGTATGTACATATACCAGAACAGGCAGATGGGGCCCAAGTCTTATCCAAAAGATAGCACCTCCTCATTACTGCACTGAAGTGTCAGCCGTGATTATCTGGTTAAGTGTCAGGAGAGGGTCTTGAACCTCCAACCTTCCAACTCAGAGGCTAAAGGACAGCAATTTTGTTGTCAATATCAAAAAAAACAAAAATGCCTTCACACATCATGTACTTACTGCTAATCTGATTTGGCTGCAATGTCGCCCATTGTATGGTATTTCCAAATGTGGCATACTTGAAAACTGCTCCGTGTCAGTCATTAAAAATAGAATTATTTAATACATTTAATGTAAACATAAATATCTAATTGTTGATAAACTGGCAATGAATTATACAAAAATATCATTTCAATATACTTCGCATGCTTATGCTGATGTTTAATACAGTGCATAAAATACTCCAGTAACCTTGTGAATAGAGATGAGTGGGATTGTTGTCATTGCTAATTATTGCAAAGCATCCTTGACAGTATCAAGCTCTTTGTAACGTAATAGTAGCTCCTACATAGTCTCCAATGACTAATCAACACCTATTTACATTTGCTGTACACTCTGTGGTCTGACAGGCTTGCTTCCAAAGGATTCTCATATCATCTGCCATCCTGCAATCTACACCATGGGGTAGATTTTACAACAGCAGAGTCCAGATATGTTAAGGCTGAGAAATGGTGCGAGGACATGACTTGCCTACTTCACTTCACACATTTTGCAACTATGTGGGGGCTTTGACAGGGGCAGACATATGCAATCTCATGCAAATCAGCTCACGTAGGATATGTCTCATTTCGGCTACATTCAGTTATGAGTAGTGGTGGACAATTAACAACTAATGGGCAAAGGAGTGTCCATGAATGTCCCCATCCTCAAGGATGACGGAGACCAGCAAATCAATGCAAAAGGCAAGGCTGAAGCATTTGGAACCATCTTTATCCAGAAGTGCAGAGTGGATGATCCATATTGGCCTACTGCTGACATCCCAACCATCACAGAAGCCAGCCTTCAGCCAATCTGATTCATTCCATGTGATATCAAGAAACGGTTGAGGAGTTGCAAATGGAACTGAACACTGTGATCATCTGTGAACATCCCCACTTCTGACCTTATGATGGAGGGAAGGTCATTGATGAAGCAGCTGAAGATAGTTCTGCCTTGGACATTGCCCTGACGAACTCCTGCAGCAATGTTTTGGGGCTGATATGGTTGACTTCAATTTTACTAGGTCTCCTTGATGCCACACTGGGTCAAATGCTCCCTTGATGTCACTCTCACCTCACCTCACCTCTGGAATTTAGTTCTTTTGTCCATGCTTGAACCAAGACTGTAATGAGGTAATTTGGTGGAACCCAAACTGAGCATCAGTGAACAGGTTATTGTAAGTGCCGTTTGATAGCAGTGTTGATGACACCTTCATTTTACCGATGATTGAGAGTCGGCTGATGGGATGGTAATTGGCTGGATTGGACTTGTCTTGCTTTTTGTGGACAGGACATACCTGAACAATTTTTCAATTTGTCAAATAGATATCAGTGTTGTAGCTGTACTGGAACAGCTTGATTAGTTCTGGTGTATAAGTCTTCAGCACTGCAGCCAGAATGGTGTTGGGGCCCATAGGCTTTGCTGTATCCAGTGTGCTCAGCCATGATGGAATACTATCCACTTGCCTGGATGAGTGCAGCTCCAACAGCACTCAAGAAGTTTGACACCATGCAAGACAAAGCAGCCTGCTTGATTGACACTCCATCCACCACCTTCAACGTTCACTCTCTCTACCTCCAGCGCAAGATGGTTACAGTGTGTACCATCTACAAGATGCACTGCAGCAACTCAGCAAGGCTTCTTCGACAGCACCTCCCAAAACCTGTGACCCATCACCTAGAAAGACAAGGGAGGCAGGCACTTAACATTACCACCTGCAAGTTCCCCTTCAAGTCATGCACCATCCTGATTTGGAAATATATTAGCGTTCTTTGTTGCTGGGTCAAAATCCTGAAACATCCTCTCTAACAACACTGTGAGTGTAACTTAACCACACAAGTTGCAGCAGTTTAAGAAGGCATCTCACAACCATCTTCTCAAGGGAAGTTAGGGAAGGACAATAAATAAAAACAGAAACGCTGGAAATACTCAGCAGGTCTGGCAGCATCTGTGACGAGAGAAACACAGTTAACTTTTCAGGTCTGTGAACTTTCATCAGATAAATGCTGGCCTTTCTAAAAGCCACATCCCATCCAGCTGGATGATGGTCTGGTCAACCATGTCAAAGGCTGCCGCAGACTGAGAAGGATAAGGAGTGACAGTTCACCTTTCTTACAGTCACATAAGATGTCATTTGTGACTTGGTAAGAGCTGTTTTGGTACTGTGGCTGAGGCAGAAACCTGATTGGAGGAATTCAAACATAGAGTTCCATGAAAGATGGGCATGGATATGAGAGGTGACAACACGTTCAAGGACTTTGGAGAGGAAAGGGAGGTTGAAGATGGGGCAGTAGTTTGCGAGGATGGTGGGGTCAAGGGTATTTTTTTGAGGGGGGAGCTGATGATGGCAGATTTGAAGGAGAAAGGGACAACACTTGAAGAGAGAGAACCATTAACAATATCAGCTAACTTGGAGACCGGGGGGTGGGGGGGAAGTTGGGTGGTCAGCAGTTTAGTGGGAATAGGGTCGAGGGAGCAGAAGGCGGGTATCATGGACACGATGAGCTGGGAGAGGGCATGAGGGATGATAGGAGAGAAACTAGAGAAAGATGTGAGTTTAAGGCTAGGGCAGAGGGGAGCTTTAGAGGAAATTTGGGCCCAGTGGGCTAGTGGAAGGGAGGAAAGCTATGCTGCTGGGCCATTCCTGGTTCTGTCCCAAATATGATTCTCCTGACAGACAATCTGTATGCTCTCCATGGCCTCCAGAGTTCCTGCTCTTGCATGATTTTTAGAACTTCATAGGGCTCCTTCTTGATGCACCAATTGGGAGGAGCAAGTGATGTAGTTGGCTGCTGTGTGCTCTTGGGAGCTGTTTGGGAATACGGTGGCCCTGTGCATCATCATACAAGTAAATGAGATGGCCCTGTTATAAGTTTTGAAGGTGAGGGCAAAGCGTGCTGCTTGATCCTGCCTACTTTTTGGCATTGGTACTGCCATTTCAAATGGCTGGTTGGTCTGGGTATGGCTTTGCTAAAATATGGATGAGGCAGCAGCCTCATCTATGCCTCTTCCAGCTGCTCTCTTGCTAGTAAGTGCTTCATCGGCATGCTGAGTGATCTGTATGGAAGCAGATCTTCAGGCAACAATGAGGAGAGTGAAGCCTGTGTAATAGTTTCCTCCATTTAAGTTGCCTACATGTTCAAGCCAGAAAAAAGATCCAGTTGCAGATTGGACCCCATGTTTTCTATGTTGGCAGTTTGAGTACTTACTGTGCTTCAGACTTCTGGGGACTCAGCTGCTGTTGCCTGTGAGGTTGCCATGTAATCTATCCAAGGTGGACTGCAATACCAAAAGCATTTTCATAATTGTATATAGATACCAACAGTGGACGGCCATTGCCATATCTTGCAGGTTTCTTTAGGAAGTTTCAAATTACTCTTCTTTTATAAGTAGGCCCTCTCAATACTCTGCAATTGAAGAAGGACATGAACTGTCCCCTGTATGCCTTTACAGCTTCTCCCCTTGTTCTTCCTCATTCACGCTTAGTGCTACTCCTAGTGTTTCCTCAAGCTGACGAGCTAAGTCTTCGAGGATGTAATTGTGCTAGTGCTTGCAAAAAACGAGCATGTGATGCTGGCCGCTGTTAGGTTTTTTATTTATTCATGGGATGTGGGTGTCGCTGGCAAAGCCAACATTTTATTGGCCATCCCTGAACTGAGTGACTTTCTGAACAATTTCAGACGGCAGTTAAGAGACAATCTCATTGCTGTGGGTTCAGAGTCACATGTAGGCCAGACCAGGTAAGAGCAGCAGATTTCCTTCTCTAAAAGACATTAGTGAACCAGATGGGTTTTGAAAACAATCCGGTAGTTACATGGTCACCATTACTGAGACTAGCTTTTTATTCCAGATTTATTTAATTAATTAATTAATTGAATTTGAGTTCCCTAGCTGCCATGATGGGATTTGTACTTATGGCCGGAATTATAACTTTCCAAGCCACTCGCAGTATGGAGCCCAGCAGTGTGTCGGGGACCCAAAAGTTTCAGCAGCAGATTTGCATCTGGAAGGTCAAGTGTTGAAGGTAAGTGTTTTGGGAGGGAGAGGGCAAATGTTGAATTTAATTGTTGTTGGGGGGGAGGATGATAGATTTATCGGCGGTACATTGGCGGGTTGGCCGTTAGAAATTTAAATGACCCGGCAGGGCTGGCTGCCCTTTAGAAATGCACACAGGCAGCTGACACCATTGCCGGAGTCAGAGAACCTGCTCCCTCCATGTATTTTTTTTATTCATTCATGGGATGTGGGCGTCGCTGGCCAGGCCAGCATTTATTGCCCATCCCTACTTGCCCTTGAGAAGGTGGTGGTGAGCTGCCTTCTTGAACCGCTGCAGTCCATTTGGGGTAGGTACACCCACAATGCTGTTAAGAAGGGAGTTCCAGGATATTGACCCAGCAACAGCGAAGGAACGGCGATATAGTTCCAAGTCAGGATGGTGTGTGACTTGGAGGGGAACTTGCAGATAATGGTGATTCAGCCACTGCATTTGCATCTGACCTCTGGGTTTCCTGACCGATTGGAATGTGTAGATGTGATGATGGCCTGCAGCAGTAAGTATTTTAGTTGAAGTACTTAAAGGGACCTTGCGAAGATTAGAGTTAAAGCACGGTCGAGGTCTCAGACAGAGCCAGATGCTGCAGAATGGAGGCACAATGTAGGAAGGCAGCACGACACCTCAGTGATGTGCCACTGGGCACGCTGCTGTGGGCTGTAAGGGCCTGCAGGTAGATTCTGTACCCTGCAGATAGGAGGAAGAAGCCCATCTCTGAAAACAAGGCGATGTTGCTGGAAGTTTCTGAGGAGGTCAGCAGCAGGAGTGTCGTGCCACACTCCTGGGCAGGGATTCTACTGAGCTTTTGCCGTCAGGCTCCATGGAGGAGGAAGCCGGAAGATCATTCTGGCAACAGCCTGCCACGGAGCCCGACGCTGGGAGTGCTGGGCCTGATCTTCCTAGCAGTGGCGAGGCTCCGTGGTGGCCCCCCCTCCCCCGCCACTGGGCAACGGGACCCGGATTAACATATTTAAATTAATGAAATGAATATATTTAAATAAAATCAACAGCGATCTTACCTACGAGCCGCGATCTTTCAAGTGGCGGCCGGCACTCATACGCCTCCACTTTCCCATCCTGGGAAAGCAGGCGCCAACAAGGTGGGGAAGGGGAGAACCTATGATTTTTAGTGCAGTGGGGGTTGGGGGAGGAATGGGCTCTAATGCAAATTACTAGTGTAGAAGAGGGTGGGAAGGGGAGACCTCTGCACTTTGATCAGTTTCGGGGGGAAGGTCAAGTGTTGAAGGTAAGTGTTTTGGGAGGGAGAGGGCAAATGTTGAATTTAATTGTTGTTGGGGGGAAGGATGATAGATTTATCAGCGGGCGGTACATTGGCGGGGTGGCCCTTTAGAAATTTAAATGACCCGGCAGGGCTGGCTGCCCTTTAGAAATGGCGCCAGTGCCTGCACACAGGCAGATGACACCATTGCCGGCGCGGAGAGCCTGCCCCCTCCATGTGATTGGGGAGGGCAGTGGTGGTGGCCGGACTGGCTCACTATCCTGAGCAGCCGCATTGAAGATTGCGGCGGCATGGCAGCCACCCACATGTGTGGCCCCCGCTCCTGGCGGCGGGACAAGAAAATCCAGCCCCTGAATACAGGGCTGCAAGAGGTTCAATAATCTAATCAGGGCAGGAAAGGTGAGTGACATGGCATATTCTACTATATCCTGATGTGTTTCTTACTCAACCCACCTCACTCTACATTCCTAAGCCTTCTCCTTAACATCACTCTTCAGACTAATAGAACTTGCAGGTCCATCCATCACTCTCTGTTGAGGCACCTCCTCACATCTCCATCTCTCCAGCTACCACTGACACTGCCCCTCACCTTAATGCAATGTCACATCCATCCCTCACATCAACCCTCCGCAAATGTCCTTCCATCCAATCAAAAAATTAAATTTTTCAGAATCATAGGCCTTTTCTTTCTCTCCCTAGAGAAGAGAGCTCAGAACACCAAAGAGAGGCAGAGAACTGGAGGTGGCCCTCCAATCATCTCCACTTTGACAACTGCAGAGGAGGAGGCACTAGAGATAAGCTGAGTCTTGGCATGCCTGGTCATTGGGAACAGAGAGGTACGGGTCTCCTAACTACCTGGTGACAAAGTTAAATATCACGTTTAACAACACTCACTCATGTTGACTTCATGCCAGCAGGCAATAAAAAAATGATCATGTACACAATGATGACTTAGAACCCCCTCACAATGTCAATTCTAATTAACGTCTTTCATCTCCCACAGGCTCTTCATGCATCACTCAAGATGTGATGTCAGAGGACAAATACACTTCAGTGGAGGTCACTGACTCTAAGGATGTACTGTCACATAATGCAGGTGCACCGTCCACCAGCTATGATATGACCTCGCTGTTGCCAATAAGACAGATAGTTGGGTTGTCACATGATGTCTCACATGTCACAGAAGCAGATATTGGAGACAGGTGCAGCAGTGGAGAGCACTGTTGGAGGATGCAAAACCCTCCAAGCTCTGCTCAGCTGGATGTAGATGCTGAGGGTTGGGGGCCATCGACGAAGAGCAGCAGCAGAAAATGTGTTACCTTTCCAGCCCCACTGCATAGATTTGGAGAGAGATTGGAGGAGTTCATCTCTCGCATGAGTACCATGGTGTCTCAGACCTTCCATGGAAAGAGCAGTCACCTGCGTGGAGCTTCAGGCACAGCAGTCTAAGGAGTGGATGCTGACCTGTGCCAATGGCCTGCACACTCAGTCTGTCACCTTTAATAGGATTGAGGAAAAGCTCGCCTTGGCCATTCAGCACCTCAGTGAAGTGCAGTAAAGTGTTCTCAAGCTCTTGGCTAGCAGGGAAATGCGGTTGGGCCATGAGAGGGAAGATGGAGAAAGGGGACATGGAAGTAGGGATTCCACTCAAGACCCTTTTATTCCCTTGTGCCCCCTCAGTTAAAACCCTACAAGCTTTCTCCTGTCCTGATGGCTGAGTCTGCCCCTGCACAACTGCAGGTAGGTCAGTCTTTTTCAGGGCCTTCCCAGCCTCCAAAACCCAGAGGATGTCAGCCGGGAGCATCTGAGTCAGAGCAGAGGTACAAGCAGCCTGCCTCTAGCTCTGCTGAAGTCCCAGGGGTAGCACCATGTAGGAGTAGTAGATTAAGTAAGATAAAGGACTTGTAGTTGCATGGGGTATTCACTTGGGTGTATAACATAGTGGTACAGTGTCACATTTCTGTTTCATGTTTATGCACCACAAAATTTATTTCAATGCTCCATTATCCTGTCTTGCCCATGTTTGCCTGACACCTGCCAAGTGACCACTGCCTTGTGAAGAATGGTGTGACAGGAGTTAAAGAGCCATGGGTGTCTGTGAGAGGGATGGATTGTTGAATATGGGACTGCTTTGTGCTGGAGGCTGGGGTGGTGTGGACATGGCTGGGGTGGTGATGGTTGACCAGTGGGTTCAAAATGTGTGTACTAGATGGCTGGACTGTCTCAATTTAAGTGAATCATGCCTGAATCAGGCTGTCCTGGGCATCCCCGGCAGCAATGTGTGCAGCTATTGGTTCCCTCGCCACATCAAGTTCTTCCTTCTCCTTCTCCAAAGATGCAAAGCACTCATCACATTCCTCCTCCTGGAACTCCAGTCCTCACTGCTGTGCATTGTTGTGCAAGGCACAGCTGATCAATACCATTCCAGATACTCTGGCTGGTACATACTGAATGGTACCCCCAAATTTGTCCAGGCACCTGAAGCACATTTCCAGCATGCTGATTGCTTACCTTATTCACAGCTCTGGTGGCCAGGAGGCTTTCCTGGGTATCATTATTTGGGATCCTCATCAGTAACATCTTCAGAGGATAACCCTCGTCTCCAAGGAGCCGTCCGCTAACCCTGAGGTGTGAATGGCGCAGGATCGAAGTAACCTGGCAGCTCCCTGGTTATCTTGTACAGAAACGTATGATCATTTTTTTGTGATTCAGCTAAACATTGATGGTGTGGAATCCCTTGTGGTTGATAAAGACTCCAGGCTGATCTGGGGGGTGACTTGATTGCCACGTGTGTACGGTCGATGACTCCTGGATCTGTGGGAATCCGGCCAGAGCAGCAAATCTGAGGGACCTCTTATTCTGACTGGCCTCATCGGTTGCAAAGTGTACAGTAGGACCGGAATTGATAAACATGGCATCTATCACTTGTGAGATACACTTGTGGGTAGCAGGTTGTGAAATTCTACATATATCACCTGTAAGTCCCTGGAAGGAGCCAGAGGAGAAGAAATTAGGGGCTGTGGTGACTTTGACTGCCACTGCAATGTGTGTCCACTGGTCCACTTGGAAGGAGGTCTTCTTCCAGGAGGCTGCAAATGTCAGCCACCGCCTGATGGGAAAGCCTGAGCCTCCTGAGATATTTGTGCTCAATCATGCTCAAGAAGCTAATCCTCTGCCTGTATACCCTGTGCTGAGGATAGTGTCTCCTGTGAGCAGGAACTCTGTACTCATTCCCTCTGGCCTGTGGAGTGACAGGTGTTTGAATAGATGGCTGCTGCTATTCCTGTTGGTGCTGCTCTTGCTGCTGTTGGCGTGGCTGCTGCTGATCCTGCTGTTCCTCATCTGAAGACCAAGTTAGAGCTGCATAAGCGGCACCCATGCTGACCTGAAGGGTGACAGCTGGGAAGTGCAGATCAAAGCCCATAACCCATTAAATTAGCTGTATGTTCAATCAAATACACAGAACCAAAATATCTAATATATCTAACTGGATATATTGAGGCAAAACCAAGTGCCAGGTTAAGATAAAATTGGCTGGTTGGAGGCAATGGGGGTAATTTAAACTTTGGGTTATAATGTAAAATGGACAATATTGAATTAGTTGTCCATTATATAATTCAATATTGCCCACTTCACACTTATACTTAACACTGCAGTGAAGCTGTTTACCTGAGAAAACACTGTTGGAAAAAGCCTGAATAGCAACAATTGGCAACAGCTAAAGAGGAGTGAATATCACTCACAAACCAAACAAAAATACTAGGCTATTAGAAGTCTAAATTAAATATCTGAAGCAAAATTGAGTTCTATACGTACAGTCAGAAATTGATCCAGAAGTGACAAAACTGCTAACAGAAAGAAATGGGTTGAGCAATAAACAAAAGAAAGAGTATTCTGCACAAACAAAAGCAGGAAGATTAGCTTTGTGAGCATCAGTTAGAATAACTTAACCTGAAGGCAATTCTAGATTGAAGCTAGAGATTGGTGAAGACCAGCATGAGTTACAAGGAAAGGAGAAACAGTACTCACATTGACTGTGCTGAAAATGAAACTGGTGAGTGAAGGACCAATGGATTCAGCCCATAATTCTGTATATAGTTTTGCTAAAACTTATTCCAAAGTTTAAGTTGATTCTCTAGCCAGTGGAAAAGCCCCTGGGAAGGACGGCATTATCCCTGAAATAATCAAGAGTGCCAAGCCTGCTATACTTTCAGCACTCTACGAACTGCTTTGCCTGTGCTGGGATGAGGGAGCAGTACCACAGGACATGCGCGAAGCCAATATCATCACCCTCTATAAGAACAAGGGTGACCGCGGTGACTGCAACAACTACCGTGGAATCTCCCTGCTCAGCATAGTGGGGAAAGTCTTCGCTCGAGTCGTTTTAAACAGGCTCCAGAAGCTGGCTGAGTGTGCCTACCCTGAGGCACAGTGTGGCTTTTGAGCAGAGAGATCCACCATTGACATGCTGTTTTCCCTTCGCCAGCTACAGGAGAAATGCCGAGAACAACAGATGCCCCTCGACGTTGCTTTCATAGATCTCACCAAAGCCTTTGACCTCGTCAGCAGACGTGGTCTCTTCAGACTACTAGCAAGGATCGGATGTCCACCAAATCTACTAAGTATCATCACCTCATTCCATGACAATATGAAAGGCACAATTCAACATAGCGGCGCCTCATCAGACCCCTTTCCTATCCTGAGTGGCGTGAAACAGGGCTGTGTTCTCGCACTGACACTGTTTGTGATCTTCTTCTCCCTACTGCCCTCACATGCGTTCAAGTCTTCAGAAGAAGGAATTTTCCTCCACACAAGATCAGATGGCAGGTTGTTCAACCTTGCCTGTCTAAGAACGAAGACCAAAGTATGGAAAATCCTCATCAGGGAACTCCTCTTTGCTTACGATGCTGCATTAACATCCCACACAGAAGAGTGTCTGCAGAGACTCATCGACAGGATTGCAGCTGCCTGCAACAAATTTGGCCTAACCATCAGCCTCAAGAAAACGAACATCATGGGACAGGACGTCAGAAATGCTCCACCCATCAAAATCGGTGACCACGCTCTGGAAGTGGTTCAAGAGTTCACCTACCTAGGCTCAACTATCACCAGTAACCTGTCTCTCGATGCAGAAATCAACAAGCACATGGGAAAGGCATCTGCTGCTATCTCCGGACTGGCCAAGAGGGTGTGGGAAAATGGCGCACTGATACGGAACACAAAAGTCCGAGTGTATCAAGCCTGTGTCCTCAGTACTTTGCTCTACGGCAGCGAGGCCTGGACAATGTATGTCAGCCAAGAGCGACGTCTCAATTCATTCCATCTTTGCTGCCTCCGGAGAATCCTTGGCATCAGGTGGCAGGACCGTATCTCCAACACAGGTGTCCTCGAGGCGGCCAACATCCCCAGCATATATACCCTACTGTCCCAGCGGCTCTTGAGATGGCTTGGCCGTGTGAGCCACATGGCAGATGGCAGGATCCCCAAGGACACATTGTACAGCAAGCTCGTCACTGGCATCAGACCCACCAGCCGTCCATGTCTCCCCTTTAAAGACGTCTGCAAACGCGACATGAAGTCCTGTGACATTGATCACAAGTCGTGGGAGTCAGTTGCCAGTGATCGCCAGAGCTGGTGGACAGCCATAAAGGTGGGGCTGAAGTGTGGAGAGTCGAAGAGACTTAGCAGTTGGCAGGAAAAAAGACAGAAGCGTAAGGCGAGAGCAAACTGTGTAACAGCCCCGGCAACCAATTTTATCTGCAGCGCCTGTGGTAGAATCTGTCACTCTAGAATTGGCCTTTATAGCCACTCCAGGCGCTGCTTCACAAACCACTGACCACCTCCAGGCGCTTACCCATTGTCTCTCGAGACAAGGAGGCCAAAGAAGATTCCAAAGTTTAAGAAGAGAGGCATTTTGTATTCTTCACAAAGTTGCACAGGTGTAGTATCTGAGGCTGGCAATTTTCTTTATTGGTGAGACAATTAAAATAATTCTTCTGACTTTGATCTCACCTCAGAAAAATATCAATGTAAATTTTAACCCTTATGTAACAAATGTTGTGGAGAACTAGTGATAGCCATGATAATGATGTTAAAATAGTAATTAGAGGGCCAGATGTAACAATATTTGATGAATTACATGAGTAAATGGTAAAGGACCCTTTTCTAGAAAATGTTCCAGACAAATTTTTGGTATGGTTGCTTGATCAAGAAACTAGAATGCAAACCTCATGAGGACTGTGGCTCGATTAAGCAGGTGAAATGTTTCACACCACAATTGGTGGCTGTATCACTGTGTTGAGTAATCAGGCAATACTCTTGATTGAAGACTGCACACCCCAAAAGATCAGAAATGGATGATTCTAGGGATGTAATGTATGATGATTGCATTGAAATAGGACGCAAAGCAGGAGACTCAAGAGGTTTTTGAGCTAACCTTCTGACCCTATATCTTCTTCATTACTAAGATCACCTACTTTCATCTTTGTAACATTGCTCATCTCCATCCCTACCTCAGGTCGCCTCCTGCTGAAACACTCATCCATGCATTTGTTACCTCTAGACTCAACTATTTCAATGCTCTTTTGGCTGGCCTCCCACTTTACACCCTCTGCTAACTTGAGCTCATCCAAAACTCCTCTGTGATAACTCCAGCAACAGTACAATTGTGCAAAGCCACAGCAAGTCACTCACAAAAAGTGACTCAGTTTGCAGCTGTCTAAGGGAGTCTGAGAAGCTTGAATAGGAGGGAAGTGGTACTGTTTCAAGTCACTGACCCTATACTAGCCATTGTACAGAGGCAGGCAGACACTACAGATCCCAAAGCACAGTCCGAGCATGCTGCCGTTTGATCACAAGAACAGTTTCAACAAAAGAGTCAAAGCAGTACAAAAACATGTTACAATCATACCTCAAGCATGAGGAGATAGCCTTACCTAGTTGTCATCCCAGAGGAGTGCTGAAAAGGGCAACATAATTGTTTTATTAGCAGAGAAGAGAGAAAATTGTTCACTGGGGAATTGCTGTTGTTAAATAGGAGTCATCCAAACAGAAACAGTAGAATGCAGTTATTGCAAAGCTTTAACTCACAGTCAGCAACAAACTTGGGGACATGCGGCAGTTTGTCCATGGGGTAAATGCAAGGCCAGAAATGCCACACCCATTATTAGCTTATAGCATACAGAACTGTGACAAGAATGAGGTACAAGAGCTGATAAATTTAAGGTCGTTATATTCTTTAAAAAGCCTCTGTGTGTCCACCGTGTACAGAATTCTAGAAACAAGTCAGCATGGTTTGGTGTAAAGTACTGGAGTAATCATCTTTCCTGTGGAAGTAATATAACAACAGATTTACTGCCTAGTAATTCAATTCTGCTACATTGTTGTGAACTGTAAGTGTGGCATCTGTCATATTGGGATAGGCAAAAAAAAAATTGGTGCCTGGGTCCTGCACCTGAAACAGGTGTTCGGCCCTTTGCATATGCAATTATAGGGCCTAACTCCTGTTTGGGGCCGCTGTGCAAAATTGGGTTGTCCTGTCCACAGCTTGTGCCAGATGTGTTCAAGAAAACCAGGCCTATAAGGTGCCTAACTGGCAGTCCTCAAGTGAACTGCTGCAGGTGTC
Source organism: Heterodontus francisci (assembly GCF_036365525.1). Classification (NCBI taxonomy): domain Eukaryota; kingdom Metazoa; phylum Chordata; class Chondrichthyes; order Heterodontiformes; family Heterodontidae; genus Heterodontus; species Heterodontus francisci. The sequence continues at coordinate 62,416,719 of NC_090377.1, read as the reverse complement.
ACCAACAAGTTACATTTAAAAAAAATATTTACTTTAACGTAGAGCCAGAAGATATTGGAGTGCTTTTTCTGGCTCATTGTTTAAAGCATGCGGGCCACTTCTGACTACTGCTCACCTCCCACCCTGATCACCACCTTAACCTCTGTTCCAATATTCTGATCACCCATCCCCCCTGCACCACCCCACCCCCCCCCCCAACCAATGTTCCGATCGCTCCTGCCCAATCACTACACTTCCAGTCACCTCACTCCCTATCATCCCCACCTGATCACTCTCCTTCTACTGATTGGCCCCATTCCGGTCACAGTCCAATATCAGATGCACTTCGGGCCTACCTCTTTAGGCTCAGAGACCTGTGCCCAGCTCAAGCCAATCTGCCAGCATAAACAAATTTCTAGCCCAGTATTTTTAGGAGAGGAGAATGGAAAGAAAACTGAAAAAATGTGCTGTGAAAAGGAGACATGAGGAAGCACCACCTATTCATATTACTCAGATCTTTATGTTTCTGTTCACATCAAAATCTAGGCTGGTGACAGGTTTCTTTTCATTGGGTTCTCTCAGTGTGTATTAAAATGGGTATTTATACAGTATTTCATTGCTGTAATGTGCAATCTCCATTTCCACTTTTAAAAATAACAAATTATTTATAACATTTAAAATTATCAGTATTGCACACACATGCTAGAGTGAGGAATGAAAGAGTGAAGTCCACGTTGGCAGGATTAGTCTGACTGCTTTAACAAAAGAACAGAGGTTTTATTAATTACAGGACATATGTTTCCAAAGACACTGATAGACCATGTTTGTATGCAAGGCTCCCAGTTGCCATTAAAAGGTGTAAGGTTGTAATGTACATAAATAATTTAGTAATTCAGCCTATAGTTCAAAAGCAAAGCACATAATTTGCTGGAATCACTGGTGATGTCAAGTCAAGGTTCATCTTTAAACTCAGTGGCAGTTTAATCCTTTTTCTTTTCAGTAAATTTCCATTCCATAGATCTTTGATCAACAGTAAAGTGTACTCGAGCTGTGTGGCATGAGCATCATCAAAAACAATAACAGTCTCTGTTCAGGAATACTGAAAATCAAATTTATCTGCAGCATCTCTTAAAAATGAAACAATGTTTTCAAAGGCCAGATGTATCGCATATTTTGTGCCGATGTAAAATAGTTTTGGCTTCATACTGAGGCGAAATATATGGTGCAATTTCCAGACTGAAGTTTCATGATTTGGGATTTAGAATAGTCTTACACACTCAGTGAAGTAAAATTGCAATTGATACGCAGTGAGTGACTATTTAATGTTATCGGCGAGTCAACTGTCCCGTCAGCTCTTTGCGACAACAACTTTTAACCACCATTTGGATGCCAGTCAGCAGACCTCTGTACTTATGTGTGAGCATGCATACACAGAACTCCATTTTTGCTGTTTTAGAAAACCATGTGGAGTTGGCAGGCTGAGAATCTCATCAATCTGAGCATCTCCTCCAGTCTACTCCTCTAAATTCAAAGTTGTTAAATTAAAAATTATTTGATAATTCAAAAAATAACTGAAACTAAACTATCATGCTGTTTTATTTACATTGCTTAATTTGAATTGTTGGATAATTCAATTTTTTAGTGCAAAAATAACTCTGAATGATGAGGGGTACATTATGGTATGAATCTTGTTTTTTTTTACCACAATTAGAGTCATCGGGCTGAATTTTATTAGAATGCCACACATCGGGCGGCGTGCTTTGAAGTCGGCGGCCGTTAGGCGCAGATGCGACGCTGCTGGGCCCCCGCGACATTTCGCGCGTGGGCTCATTTAAATGGAGGGGCAGAGTGGCCGCCCCCGATGACGTAGAGCAGGCAGCCGCTCAGTCCCCGGCAATGGCGTCTGGTGCCACCGCGCAGGCACCGGCACCATTTTTAAAAGGCTTCAAGCCCTTAGAAAAATTAAAATTTTTAAAGTAACATTACTATTGAATTTGTTTAAAAAAAAATTAAAAGCTGGAGGCCCTTTCCCAAACCCCCAGTGTTTTTTTTGTTGGTCTATATGATGAAAATTAACTTTATTCCCACCCTGAACTTCCCCCCCTAATCTCATCACATTTGCCCTTCAACCCCTTCCCATCGTCCCCACAGCCAATAAAAAATGTTTTCTGTGCTCCCTCAACTCCCGCCCTGATCATTTCACTCCTCCTTCCCTCCCCACCAGTGTCTTGCCTCAGAACTCCGAATGGAGTTCCAAAGGCATGCGGGTTGCAGCCAGTGGCCGTAATATCGGCGTGGGACGGCCGCCAGGGCAAAGTAAGTTGATTTACATGTTTTTAAAATTAATTTTAATATTTAAATGAAGGCCCTGCTGGGGGTGGGGGGGGGGGGTGGCTGCACCGACACGTCGCCACCACCGGTAAAATTCAGCGAGGCCTTCTCAGCATCGGGGGTCATGGCAGGCTGCTCCTGCAAGTATTTTACGGGCTCCTCCGCCATGACACCCGACGTCAAGGGGCTGTTAAAATTCAGCCCATATCATCACAGAGCCATTTATGTCTCAGAAGGAGGCCATTCAACCCATAGATCCATGCTGACTCTCCTCAGAGCTGTCCAGTCAATCCCACTCTCCCGCTCGATCCCCATAGCCCTGCAAGTCTATTTCCCTCAAGTGACCATCCAACTTCCTCTTGAAGTCGTTGATTGTCTCCGCTTCCACCACCCTTGTGGACAGCGAGTTCCAGGTCATTACCACCCACTGCATTAAAAAAAGTGCTTCCTCATATTCTCCCTGCATTTCTTGCCCAAAACTTTCAATCTGTGTTCCATAGTCCTTGTACCATTAGTTAATGGGAAGAGTTTCTCCTTGTCTAACTTAACTAAGCCTGTCATAATATTGTACACTTCTAATAAATCTCCCTTCAATCTCTTTTGTTCTAATGAGAACAACTCCAGCTTATCCAACCTGACCCTGTAGCTAAAATCCTCCAACCCTGGAACCATTCTGGTAAATCTCCTCTGCAACCTCTCAAGAACCTTCACATCCTTCCTGAATTGTGGTGACCAGAACTGGATGCAATACTCCAGTTGAGGGCCGAACCAGAGCTTTATAAAGGCTCAGCCTAACTTCCCTACTTTTGTACTCAATGCCTCTATTTATGAAGCCCAAGATCCCATATGCTTTACTAACCACTCTCTCAATATGTTACAGCAAAAGTTGTGGGAAATCATGGGGCTTAATTTCACTCAACAGTTCGCTTCATTTGAAGTGCACTTTGCATACTGTACTGGGCATAGTTAAGCAGTTCTTGGAGTAACACTGGCAGAGACTGGGTGCAGGCCCTCTGCCCATCCTCCAGGGAGGATGAAAGAAAAGATAGAAATTATGATGAAACAAAAAAAAGGTGTTTGATGCAGGTCAGGTGATTTGTTCATGTGAGAACCAGGCCAAATACAATAAGTTGAGAGGGCAGGTGAAGAGGAAAATAAGATTGGAAAAGAGAGAATATTAAAATCGAATGGCAGTCAACATAGAAGGGAACCTAAAAATCTTCTACCAGCATGTAAATAGTAAGTGGGTAGTAAGAAGTGGAGTGGGGTCTTTTAGGGACAAAAAGGGTAGTTATATGCTTGCAGGCGCAGGGCAAGGCTAATATGCTTAATAAGTACTTTGTATCAGTGTTCACCAAGGAAGAGGAGTCTGACAAAATATCAGTAGAAGTGGAGAGAGTAGAGGCAATGGATAGGGTAAAAATTGATAAGGTGGGGGGAAGTACTTAGGGTAGATAAGTCACCTGGTCTGGATGGCTTGCATCCCAGGTTGCTATAGAAAGTGGGACTGGAGATAGCATAAGGGCTTGCCATAATCTTCCAATTTCCCTGGATACAGGGGAGGTGCCAGAGGGTTGGAGAGTTGCATATGTGACACCCTTATTCAAGAAAGGGTGTAAGGACAGTCTTAGCAATGACAGGCCAGTTAGTTTAACATCAGTGGTTGGTAAGGTTTTAGAAACAATAATCATGGAAAAATCAATAGACACTTGGGAGAGGTTCGAGTTAATTAAGGAGAGCCAGACACAGGTTTATAAAAGGGAGATCATGCTTGACTAATCTAATTGAATTTTTTTGATGAAGTATCAGAGAAGTTTGATGAAGGGAATGCGGTGAATGTTGTTTATGTGAATTTTAAGAAAGCATTTGATGAAATACCACATAAAAGGCTGGTTAACAAAATTGAGGCTCATGGAATAGGAGGGTCAGTGTCCACTTGGATAAAAAAAATTGGCTTAAAGACAGGAAACAGTGAATTGTGGTAAATGGTTGTTTTTCAGACAGGAGGATGGTAGACAGTGATGTTGGGTGTTCCCCGAGAGTCAGTGCTGGGACCACTTTTTTTTGCTATGTATAAATAACTTGCATCTTGGAATACCGAGTAGAATTTCAAAATTTGCCGAGGACACCAAACTGAGGTGTGGCAAACAGTGGGGATGATATGAATCGCCTGCAACAGGACATAGATAGGCTAGTAGAATGGGCAGACAAGTGGCAGATGGAATTTAATACAGAGATGTGTGAGGTATTGCATTTTGGCAGAAGGGATCAGATGAGGCAATATAGACTTAATGGCACAATTTTAAAGAATGTACAGGAACAAAAGGACCTGGGATGCATGTGTATTGATCTTTGAAGGTGGCAGGACATATTGAGAGAGTGGTTAGTAAAGCATATGGGATCATGGGCTTCATAAATAGATGCATTGAGCACAAAAGCAGGGAAGTTATGCTGAACCATTATCAAGCTCTGGTTAGACCCTAACTAGAGTATTACGTCCAGTTATGGTTAACGCACTTTAGGAAGGATGAGAGGGTCCTTGAGAGGGTGCAGAGGAGATTTACCAGAATGCTTCCAGGGATGGGGGTTTTTCAATACAAGGTTAAGTTGGAAAAGCTGGGGTTGTTCTCCTTAGAGCAAAGGAGATTGAGGGGAGATTTAATCGAAGCATACAAGATTATGACAGGCTTAAATAGGTTAGGCAAGGAAAAACTGTTCCCATTAACTAATGCTACAAGGACTAGGGGACACAGATTGAAGGTTTTGGACTAGAGATACAGGGAGAATATGCATAAAAGTGTTTTTACGCAGTGGGTGGTAATGACCTGGAACTCGCTGCCCACAAAGGTGGTGGAAGCGGAGATGATTTCAAATGGATGAGAACTTGAAGAAAATAGACTTACAGGGCTATGGGGATCAGATAGGGGAATGGGACTGACTGGATAGCTCCACGAAGAGCTGGCATGGACTCGATGGGCCAAATGGTCTCCTTCTGTAATGTAAATGACTCTACAACGAGGCTAAGTACATTGTAGAAATGTTGTTTCAAAGTGGCAGCAATCCTGTTCCTGACATATACACACCTGAATACACTTAAAAATCTTGTAGGATTTGAAAGATTTAAGCAGATCCCACATAATTGTATTGAATAAAGTGTAACTGTTCTTGGATTTATTCTTTATTTTATCAGCTTTAATTGGATCCTGTAAGATAAAAATGAAATCTTAAGGAGTTTTGAGTTTCAAAACTATTAAAAGTCTGAATCGCTGACCATCTTTACTGATTCACTGTAATTCTGTCACAGAAATTCCTAAATGGTTATGGAAAAAATGATAAATAAAATACAGTCTGGTCTGTATCTAGTCACCTAATAATTGAATATGAACAAAAGCTGAGAATCCATAGCCTATCCATTTTCACCATTGAATTCCTTCCAAATAAATGAACCACCTTAACAATGAACTGCTGTTCGATGAATCATTTCTGGCCATGTTTACACGTTTGGCCAGACTTGCTGCCTAAAGAGCAAGATGTAGAATCAGTTTTGCTAGAGATAAGAAATAGAAAAGGTAACAGGTCACTTGTGGGAGTAATTTACAGGCCCCCTAACAGTTGCTACACTGTGGTAAAGAGTATACAGGAAGAAGAAATGAGGCATGTAAGAATGGTACCACAATAATTACGGGTGAATTTAATCTACATGTAGATTGGGCAAATCAGATTGGCTAAGATAGCCTGAAAAATGAATTCCTAGGGTCTTAAAAGAAGCACTGGAGAGATAGTAGAGGCTCTGGTTATAATCTCCCAAAATTCCCTAGATTCTGGAAGGGTTCCAGCAGATTGGAAATAGCAAATGTAACACCTTTATTCAAGAATGGAGGGAGACTGAAAGCAGGAAACTATAGGCCAATTAGCCTAACATCTGTCATAGGGAAATTGCTAGACTCCATTATTAAGGAGGTTATAGCAGGATACTTAGAAAATCATAATGAAATCAGAGACAGTCAACTTGGTTTTGTGAAAGGGAAATTGTGCTTAAACAATTTATTAGAGTTCTTTGAGGAAGTGACAAGCGTGGTGGATAAAGGGGAACCTGTAGATATGGTGTACTTGGATTTCCAAAAGGCATTTGATAAGGTGTCATATCAAAGTTTACTACACAAGATCAGAGCACATGGTGTCGGGGGTAACACATTAGCATGGATAAAGCTAACAGGAAGCAGAGATTAGGGATAAATGGGTCTTTTTCAGGTTGGCAAGCTGTAACTAGTGGAGTGCCACAGGGATCACTGCTGGGCCCTCAACTATTTACAATCTATATCAATGACTTGGATGAAGGGACCAAATGTATGGTAGCTAAATTTGCTGATGACAACACCAAGATAGGAAGGAAAGTAAGTTGTCAAAAGGAGGTTAAGAGTCTACAAAGGGATATAGATTGTGAGTGGACAAAATTTTGGTAAATGGAGTACAATGTAGGGAAATGTAAACTTGTCCACTTTGGCAGAAAGAATAGAAAAGATGCATACGATTTAAATGGAGTGAGATTGCAGAACTCCTTGCTACAGAGGGATCTGGGTGTCCCGGTACATGAATCACAAAAAGTTAGGATGCAGGTATGGCAAGTGATTAGGAAGGCAAATGGAATGTTGGTGTTTATTGCAAGAGGAATTGAGTATAAAAGTAGAGATATTTTACTCAGGCCTACAGGACCTTGGTGAGACCGTATATGGAGTACTGTGTACAGTTTTGATCCCCATATTTGAAAAAGGATATAATTGTGTTAGAAGCAGTTCAGAGAAGGTTCACTCGACTAATTCTGGAGATGAAGGGGTTTTCTTATGAAGAAAGGTTGAACAGGTTGAGCCTATACTCATTGGAATTTGGAAGAATGAGATTGATCTTATTGAAACATATAAGATCCTGAGGGACTTGATAGAGTGAATCCAGAAGGATGTTTCCTCTTGCGGGGGAGACTAGAACTAAGGGGCACAGTTTTAGAATAAGAAGCCTTCCTTTTAAGATGGAGATGAGGAGAATTTTTTTTCTTAGTTAGGTCATTAGTTTGTGGAATTCTTTTCCCCAGAAAACAGTGGAGGCTGGGTCATTGAATTTATTCAAGGCTGAGTTAGATTTTTATAGACAAGGGAGTCAAAGTTAGGGGGGGCAGATAGGAAAGTGGAGTAGAGACCACAACCAGATCAGCCATGATCTTAACAAATGGTGGAGCAGGCTCGAAGGGCCGAATGGTCTATTCCTGCTCCTATGTCTTATGTTCCTATGTTCCTAAATGTTTCCGAGTCACTTTATGTATAGAATGCCACATGACTTGCAGTAGGGTGCAAACCTGACCGAATCACATTGGTTAATGATGCATGTTACTTCATAAACAATAGAAGGGCTGTCATTGTTTTGGGATTTGTTTAACTAATTGACCACAGAAGGTTCTTGGTGTAATTTATATTAAAATGTTTCTAAATCAGTTAAATTTAACTAACGAAGGAATTAAATCCACAGAACATGTTAGGGGTACAAATTTGATCTAAAAAGCACTTACCATTTCAATTTAATGAAAGTCATTTAGACGTTGACGTAAACATTGATACTATTATTTTGGGATAGACCATTTATATGAGCCCAGCAGTCGGTAGCTGGCAGAGAACATTCACCTAGAAGGATGGAAACCAGTTTGATTAGCTTCTCACCTGGCTAATCCCTGGAGATGGACAACTGGATGAAGGTTAGAGGTCAAACCATTGATTTCCTGTCCACGTAGGAAATAAATAAATACACTGGCTATAAAACTGTGCTCCATAGTGCCACTGGTTTCAGTTATATAGGAGCCTGGGGGACTAAGAATGGTGAATCCGCTTCCAGCCACTTTTGGCATGGCCCACGCTGATTCTTGGGAGGGCAATACTGCAGGCATGCCGTGCGTGTGCCAGAAGCATGCAGAGTAGCCAGATCATGACATCAGTCAGTGTCTAATACTGATTTGGGGCCCAGCTTGCCATCTTGGACATCGCAGGTCCTGTTAATGCCGAATCTTAAACACGCACAGCTGAATATGATTCATCATGGTGGGGAGGAGAGATCAAGGCTGGAAGGACGAGAAAGGTAAACTCCTGGTCGTAAGGAATGCAGGATCCACTTACAGAAATGACCAGTGGCATTGAAAGAAGAGTGAAGTTTTGAGACTTAAAATTTATAACAGGGACAACATTGGGAAACTCAAATATGGCTTCGCATCACATTTTTATTATGACCTTGTCATGTGATCCAATTTTTACTTCTTTGTAAAACCTGCCGTTATACAGCAAGTAAAGGTTTAAAGTACATCACATTTTAGAAACCTTTCCCTTACATTATAAAATACAGAAAATTGTGGAACAGAAATTCGTGATTTTGTTGCACCATTTTGTAGATAATACCTATGGAAATTGATTGTATATTACACCACATTGGCCACTTCTTGAATTGGATCGATGCAATAATCACAGTTTTAGCAAATTGGAAGACTTTTTGCTTTTGTTCTTTTTTGTAGCACCAACCTGCCCCCTTCCCCTCCTGAAGGAACTGGCATGTTGTTAGACAATACATATTTGGGAGTCAGCTGACCTAGGACATCTTGATCGCATATCCATGCTTCATGTATGAACTTAGCATTGAGTATTGGTAAACTATTTGGCCATGGAAAGACATCCCAGCCAAAGTCTATCTCATCCAACATCTACAAATGCACACTGCCAGCAGGATTCACTATAAAGCAATCAAAGTGAAATCTTTGACAGATTTTCCCCTCTGAAACCCAGGGTTGAATTTTTGTAGAAGCAAGGTGTTCCTGCCTTCAGGAGTGAAAGTGGGTCCCAAGCCCGCACAGGCAGACAGCAGGACCGTGGGTTGGTTTTACCGGCGGGGGCCAATTAAGAGGCCATTGCCATAACTGCCATACATTTAAGGACAGTGGCCCACCTCTCAGAGCTGCTGGCCCACTCAGAGGGCTGGCAGCTCGGTGTCCTTGGCAGCACCACCCATAGAGGTGGCTGCTGCTGATGCTGCTGGGAGAAGGAGAAGGTGCCTCCATGTTGAGGTGCCCTTGAAGGGCAGGTAAGAACTTTTTTTGATGTGCTGGGGGCAGGCAGGCAGGCCCCGGCGTTTGGAGGGATGAGCCCTCCAGCAGCAGCGTCGGAGCCGTGGGGTCAGCCATTGGAGTCTGGTGGCCCCTCTTGGGCCAAGGAGCAGCGACAAAAGAAGGCACCACTGGAAAACCGCTGGCAGGCTGCCTTGATGTACCTGGCAGTCTCCCCACCTGGAGAGGGCATGCTCGATCGCTGGTAAAATGCCGTTGATTGTCCAGTTGATTTAATTAATTGGCCGCCCACCTCTGGTTGGCCATGCCGCTGCCTTTCCCACTTCTGGTAACATCCCTTGGTGGTGGGAAGATAATGGGCTTCCCTCCTGATGCTTTCTGCCGCCAGTTAATGAACCCTCCCCTACCACCCCCCCCCCCCCCCCCCACCCCGCCACACCCCCACAAGTCATTTCCAGAGGGCTGGTAAAATTCTGGCCTGAAAAGCCAATTGCAGCATTCTTATCCGAACTGGATTGAAATCAATTAACTTAGCACTGACTAGGGTTGAACCAGTGGCAGTCATGGTCTTGATAACTCACACGATTAGACAGTGAACCCATTAGGGTTCATTGTGGAAGACTTTCTACTGAATACAAATAAAGAAGCAATGCTCAAAATTGCAATTCTGGTGCATGTTGCCCTGCCAGAGTGTAACATACTTCTTTCCTGATGACTGAAGTATCCTCACCTATTTCTTCTTCATGTCTTTTACTTCTCTTGTTCCTCTGTCCTTATTCTCAGTTTTGTTTCTTTTCATACCAGAGGTCATGAAAGAACAAAGACAAAATAGGGAGATAGAGAAAGAATCATAGGGCTGGGTTTTGTCACCACGGCAGGAGTCCCGACATTGGGCCAGAAAGCCGGGGGCAGCTTGTCTCGGCTGTTGGGGAACCCCCGGCCACATTTTGTGAGTCTCAGGCAATTATCTGCCTGGCACCAGAGCTCCCATCCCTTTAAAAGTCAGGAGCCCGTCCCCAAGAGCTGATGGAGAATCGGTGGGCCGGCAGCTCTTCAGTCACAGCACTGGCACCGGGAGCGGTCACGACTTCTGGGACTGCACCCAGCCTGGAGACTCAGTGCTGGACGCCAACTTCCCCACAAGGTAAGTGGGGTTGGGGGTCGCCAGGACCAATCAGTCCAGTGAGTGATAGGGTAAGGAGTATTGGTGAGGGCGGAGGGGAGGTGTTTCTGCAGAGGCGGCCATTGCTACCAGAGAACCCCTCCGTGGGCCACAGAGTGCCCGACAGCATGAGCCCCCCAAGCCCACAGGGAGGCCACCTGGTTTTACTGGGTGCTCTCCCTACATGGCAGGGGGTCTCAGCCACCACTGGTCATATGCCAACGATGGAAGAGGCCCTTAAATGGCCCTTAATTGGCCACTAAGGGCCTTAATTGGTCCCTGGGCAGGAAAGTTGTCCTTGATCTTCTCTGCTCTGGTAAAATTCCATGGCAGGAAGGCGATGGGCCCTCCACCCACTGTCCCGCCTTCTCGCGCCATTTTACGTACCCCTGCCTCCCAGCTGGTCCCTAGAGGGCTGGTAAAATCCATCCCATAGAGTCATAGACCCCAATCTTTATAGGGAGATTGGGAGGGTGCAGGGTAGGCTGAAAAATGATCGAATAACCTGGCAAGGCCAGGGATTCAGAGGTCCTGCCAAACCTAATGACAGGAACTCATAATCATTCTTTGCTCCATCTCTCACCCAGTAGCCGGCCAAATTGACAGCCTGGCCGGCAGCTGGGAGAATAAATCTTAAGCAGGAGGCCACAGCCAAGGACCCTTGTGGATAATCCCCGGAAATTGGGGATGGGGTTGTGGGGAAGGCGGACATCCAGGAGAAGACATTGGTGATGGAGAGAGACCACAGTCGATGGAGTGGGGGGGGGGGGGGGGGGGGTGTGGAATGTGTTGGGGGATGGCAGAGGCCAAAGGCTTACTTAAGGGGCTGAGGGGGAGCATCCCTGATCCTGGCCCACTATGAGTGCTGGAAAAGGCACTGACCTTTTGGAGCCGGCAGTTCCTGCCTCCCTTTAATTGCTGGGTTTCTTGATTCTGGGAAACTCACAGCAGCAGCAGTAAACTTGAATTCCCAATTGCATGGTGGGAGCCCAATTTAAATGTGTTAATTAAGTGTCCCATCTCTCCATGGCTCCTTGAAAGAGCTATCCAATTATTCCCACTGCCCTGCTCTTTCCCCATAGCCCTGCAGTTTTCTCCCCTTCAAGTATATATCCAATTCCCCCTTTGAAAGTTACCATTGAATCTGCTTCCACCATCTTTTCAGGCAGTGCATTCCAGGTCATGATAACTCGCTGCATAAAAAATTCCTCATCTCACCTCTGCCTCTTTTGCAAATTACTTTAACTCTGTGCAGTTACCAACCCTTCTGCCAGTGAAAACAATTTCTCTATTTACTCCATCAAAAACCCATCATGATTTTGAATGCCTCTATTAAATCTCCCCTTAACCTTCTTTGCTCTATGGAGAACAATCCAGCTTCTCTAGTCTCTCCAAGGAGATACAAAGGGACACAGAGTAAGAAAGAATTCATTGCAAGGGAAATAAGGTAGAGAAGACTGTGGTGTATCAGGGGAGAGTCGGAGATTGCACAAACAGAGACGGGGAAGAAAATAAAGTGGCAGAGGGAAAGTCTATGAAAAGAGAAAAGGGAGAAAGAAATGAGACAGTGCGGTAGTGCATAGTTTCATGATTACAATTCTCCACGCAGGAAGTTTTTAATCCCAGCACAGCTGTTATACATGGGGAGGGGTTCAAAGTCACAACAACAACCACTTGCATTTATATAGCGCCTTTAACATAGATAAATGACCCAAGCACTTCACATAAGCATAATCAGATGATAATGGGAACTGAGCCAAAGAAGGAGATCTTCGGAGTGATGATCAAAAACCTGGTCAACCAGGTGGGTTTTAAGGAGATCTTAAAGGAGGAGAGGGAGATGGAGAGGCGGAAGGGATTTCAGGAGGGAATTCCAAAGCAGGGGCCTAGACAACTGAAGGTATGGCTGCCAGTGGTGGATAAAGTTAAGGGGAATTTACAAGAGACCAGAGTTGGAGGAATGGAGAGCCCTTGGAGGGTTGTAGGGCTAAAGGTGGTTACAGAAATAGTGAGAGACAAGGCAATGAAGGGTGGTAAATATGAGGATGTGAATTCTAAATTGAAAGCTTTAGCGAACTAACAGCTACTGTGGGTCAGCAAGGACAGGAGCGATGGGCGTGTGGAACTTGGTGGGGGGTAGGATATAGGTGGCAGAGATTTGGATGTACTGAAGTTTAGAGAGTGTTGAGGATGGGAGGCTGACCAGGAGAACACTGGAATAATTAAGGCTGGAAGAAAAATAAATTGATGAGTAGTTTGGCAGCAGAATAGCTGAGACAGAGGTGAAGGCAGGTTCTTTTGCAGAGGTAGATGTAGGTAGATCTTTCTGACAGTTTTACGGGATTGGGAGCTCAGCTTGCGGTCAAATAGGACAGCAAGTTTGCTGTTACGGCCAGATGAGAAAGAGGTCTAGGATTCCCCTTCAGCCTCCACCTGGTCTTACTGTAACAGGGTTTAATTTTTAAACACCCCATGTTTTCAACTCCCCTTGGTGAATCCTTGTTCACCGCTCTCCAATTATAAGGCAAAGAAACCAGCACAAACAAGCTTTCTTAGGTTCAAAGAAGAAAGGTTGAAATTTACTAAACTTAAACTTAAATTCTAATTTGGTTAATGCCGACGGATACATGCTGTGCTCCACCCTAGCATGCATATGCGATACGCACGTGCAAATAGGGACAAAAAGAGCAGAAGAAAAGTGGAAAAGTTTGAGGCAATATCTGAAGAGGGTTTTTGTTACTGTGCTTCGACCTCGCTGTAGAGTCCTTGACTGTAGGTAGATCTTGCTTTTCATTGGGACCCAGTATACTTTTTAAACCTTGTTCTCTCTTGGGGTTCATGTGTCTTCAGTGGGTTTTGGAGTTGCGTGAGAAAGAGATGGAAGCAGACATACAGACAGGAGGACATCCTCTTCAGACCAGGAGCATTTTGCTTTCTGCAGGCTCTCAGTTCAAACTGTGCAATTCAGAAACCCCCAGGTTGCCAAGCATGATAGTCATGTGACTAACTGGTCTGACCATGTCTTGGCTCTGTGTATTATATGTCAGGGAATTGTACTTTTTCCTTTCCAAGCACTGACTGTTGATATGCAAATGCCTTTTTTCCAGCCAAGGTCTGGCTGTCCTTGTAACAGGCCTTCTCTTCTTCCCTGCAACAATTTGAAATTTAATGTACACGTGGCAAAATTAATATGCCTCATTCTTGGCAGGTGGGGGCTTGCATGGCAGTTGCAAACAGTCTGGTTCATCATGAGATAGTGGCTGGGAGGGGGATGGAATTGGTGACAAGGGTATGGAGTTCATGGTGGGGGATAAAGATAGTGAATTTGCCACCTGTTTGCACTCCGCCCAATGTTCCTTCCCATTGATGGGAGGGAGAAGGATCAAATCAGTGGCTGGGGAACAGAGTTTGTGACTGAAAGAAATTGCAACTCAACCAAGTTTGGATATGAGACAAGCAGGGCTGAATTTTATGACTGCGCTGAAGTCCCACTGTCGGGACCAAAAGCAGGAGGTGAACCCACTTTGGCCAGTGGGACCCAGGGAGGCATATTCTCGGCAGTTGTCAAGTAAGTGACTGCTGCTGGGGCTGCTGTCCCCATTAAGGATGGCAGCCTGCCCCCGAGAGCTGCTGGTCCTCAGCAGCCTCAGCAGTGCCAGCATTTGCGGTCACCATTGCTGTGGTTACACCTGCACAATGAGGGTGCATTGATGGCCTTCTCAAGGGCAATTCAGGATGGGCAACAAATGCTGGTCTAGTCAGCGATGCCCACATCCCGAGAATGGAAAAAAAAGGTAAATAGGATCTAGGGATGCCAAGGCCAGACAGCCAGGCTGGCTGGCCTGGGTGATCTGGGGCAAGGGCAGGTGGGGCCATTGCTGCCTGGGAGCCCTTACTTGGGCCATGGAATGGCCAAAAAGGAGGACAGCCCCATGCCAGACCCCACTGAGAGGCTGCCAGCTTCAACTGGACGATCTTCCATGCGGTGGCGGGCCCTGCACCACTGGCAAAGTGCCTGCAGAAGCGGGAAGAAGCCCTAAATTGGCCACTTAAGTGGCTCAATTGGGCTCCCGTGGGCAGCATGTCTTCCAGCTTTCCTGCCCACTGGCAAAATGGCATGGTGGCAGGAAGATGTTGAGCATGCCTCCTGACTCCATCCCGTGCCACTTTGCCAGTCTTTCTGCCTCCCAGTCCATTGCAAGGGGCCGTAGTTTTGAAACACAGAGGCAGTGGAGGACTCAAATGAAATGGTGGATATGGAGAATTGTGTACATTAGTGTACATATGGAAGCTGACCCTAGATGTTATGAGAGTTCAAAATGCCAGAAGTAAAGAAAATATCTGCATCTATATAGCAATCTATCATACCTCAGATACATCCCTTACATGAATTACTTTAAAGATCAGTAACTATTGTTATGTGGGTGTGCAGCAGCCATTTTGCACACAGCAAAAAGATCCAACAAACAGAAGTAAGATAGATGAACAGTTAATCAGTTTTCTGTGGGGTTGGGACGCTGGGAGGCCTCCTGCACGTCTTCGAATGGTGCCATGGGACCTTTAACATCCACCTGTGCAGCCAGATGGAGCCCCGATTAACATTTCATGAGCAAGAGGACATAAGTCAAATAATTAATTATCTTTTATGCATATTAACATCTTAAGTCGTCTGCAGGCATGCTACTTGTTATAGAAGCTGCACATCATTGAACCTCATATCAATTCATATTTCCTGTTCTGAAACTACGCAGGGAATTTTAATCTAACCTGCCTAGTTGGAAACTGACACAATCAGATTGTGTGCCTGTTTTACATATTCCCCATGTTACCTTCCATTTGCGATCTGATCACACCAGTTTCCCGCTGGATGGGTTAAGTTACAATGACCCATCATGAATCAGGCTTCAAACAATCGTATTCTCTTCATACCTGGTAACACTGAGAGACAGCGAGAACATTGTTCAGATTACAGTCTCAATAGAAGAGTTACATTAACCTGAAACCTGTCAAAAAAGCTCTCAGGACAATTCCTTAAAAAACTGGTTTCATTTCCATATTTACTTTTCAAAAGCTCCATTGCCACTGTGATGGACAAGTAGATAAGGTGGTCAAGAAGGCATTCGGGATATTTGCCTCTATGAGCCGAGGCATTGAATATAAGAGCTGGGAAGTTATGCTGGAACAGTATAAGACACTAGTTAGGCCACAGCTGGAGTGCTGTGTGCAGTTCTAGTCATTGCATTATAGGAAAGATGTGATTGCTGTAGAAAGGGTCTGGAGGAGATTTACAAGGATATTGCCTGGACTGGAGAATTTTAGTTATGAGGAACGATTGGATAGGCTAGGGTAATTTTCTTTGGAACAGAGGCCATCTGGACTCAACA